>NC_064923.1:526913462-527214629 GCF_023897955.1 Schistocerca gregaria
AGCGTTTAGCTGCAAACTTGAAAAGGTTCGGATATCAGTCCAGACAAAACACTTGTCCTGCTTAAGACTTCTGCTTTTGCGGTTGCAACCTTGTCTTCGATGAGAGTCTACATCTCTTTTTTTAATGGTTTCTGGGTAAAGGCTCCGGCCACGGCAGTCAGTCGTCTCAATCACGGTAGCGCCCCCTTTCATCTTCCGCTTAGGAGAGTGAGGGTGGCGGATGGACTTCGCACCTCGCCAGTACCCGCTTCACTACGCCTCTCCGATTTACATTGAAAAAGGGGTGGCCAAGACCCAAGACATTAGGATCACGGATTTACTTCAAACTTTGTACGATTTCAGTGTTCTGTTAGGGCAATACAATGTGCGAATAGTAACACGATTTAGAGAAAATCGGAGTGGAAATTTTACGCGTCATTGACGTACCGGTACGTTGAGGTCCTCAGAATTCAAGATCTCGCCGGCACGGTAGCTCAACGTGTTTGGTCAGAGGGTTGGGATGCTCTCTGTAAAAAAAAAACTGAGTGATAGATTCAAAGGGTGTCATGTGACTCCTGCTAAGACCAAACGCCGAATAAAAAATATAAGCCCCGTAATCGACGAATCACTGGATCGAGTCCGGCTCATGTTTTTAACTAATATTTTTTCCAAGGCTAGTCGCATTACGTCTGGAGCAGACTTACTTCATCTTTTTGTAACTTGATGAACCTGCAAAAGTTTAAACTGTAAGACCCAAGCTGGATAGTACGAAGATAAAACATTGTTTCTCATGAGGTAAAAACGTGTGGTCACATTAACTAGAAAATATCTTTTTGGACGTGACGTGTGTGAACAGCGCATGTAAACATCAGAAAAAGAGAATAATATTCTGTTCTTGATGGGTGTGGTGAAGTTTTGTAACTGTGACTTGGTTTTCATATGAGAGGACTGTCGAGACATTTCACAAGCAAGTAAAAATGTTACTTCGGGTTGGATTCGATCCAGTGATCTATAAAATTCGGTACTCGGCAGCTCTAACAGCTGAGCTACACCACAATTCAGGTGTAGCTAGGTAAAACAATTCTCAATAGCTGTTTGATATCTTTGAATGACGCTGTCCTTCGTTGTAACAGTGGAAGAGCATATTTCGGAGCTGAGTTAATTTTAACTTCAAAGCGCTACACATTTTTAATTAAGTTACGGAACTTGTGCGTCGGAGTGATAGCAATTTGCCGGTACAGTGCAACGTATCTTCTCATTCTCTGGAACACTCAGAATCAACTTTTCATAAATGTGTTTTTAGAGTATGGTACTACACACCATTTGTAACACTTTCCGAAACATAAATTCCGTAACAAGGCATCACTGTGAATTGGCATTATGACGGCAGGAGCAGTGGCGTAGTCAGTGTCGCCACAGGAATCACATGCCTCGAATGTACCGCATTAGTGGACTTTCAAGTTATTTGAATTTCATTTCCGTGTTTATAAAAGAATAATGAAATTCAAGAGGAAGAAAAGGATGTTAGGAGCATAAAGTGACGTAATTAATCATTTAACTCAATTTGCAAAGAGTAGTCAATTACCATACTGCTTTCAAGGCAGTCATTAATATGTACAGTTCAGTATTTCGACCAGTAACACGTAACATGTCTAGTATTTACTTTAACAAGTAGAATTAAATGTAATTTGGATAGTTTAAACAAGCAATGGTGAGAGAATTTAATTCTTGAAACAAATGGAGATTTAAGTTGAGTTCATTTGTTTTAACAGTTTTCGTACATGACACATCAGTGACAACAAAGGCTACATACCACAAATGATGTTCTTGATTTACAAAACTGAGGTGGAACGGCTCAGGTTGGGAGATCTATGATGGTGGGTTGAAGGTTGCGGTGGGACAATCAATTGCGACAGACCGAGGACTCGGTAGATGTGGTGTTGTCAGATAAGATCGGATCCAGGTGAACGATGCAATATTGATCAGGACAGATCACCATCGAACATTAGGTGTGATAGTTTCTTGTCTCTCAAGTTCGCCTCATACAACACTGCATCGTCGGATCGTATGAACCAACTGTACAATTGGATTATCGCTACTTTGAGGGAAATTTACACAGATTACACTAAAAAAAGGTATCGTTAGACTATAAATAACAGGTTTTTCTTTACGTGATACACAACAGAAGAAAGAATTCTTCACATTCGGGATGAATTCAGTCTTCTCTTTGACGGGAAGAAAGCTTTTGCACTTCGAATTTTCTAAAACGTCGCTTTTATTTACACAGCGCTCAATTACTAAAGTTCGTGATGACCTAGTCCTTGAAGTAAAGTCATTACCTTATTTTACGCCTGTAATATGCATATCTGTAGTTCCTCTGTCGGCAAGCCCTTTTAGTTTTCAAAATGAGTTTTCTGAGCTAACAATGCCAGTTCGCTGAGTATTCATTGTGACAATCCGAGCGAGAGCTTAACACAGCGGCGGTTAGGTACTATACAGGTTACCTACTGCTTCGTGTCGTTAGCAGTGTGTGTTCCACATTGCGCGGGTAGGCGTCGCCCTTCGCACCCGACAACACCGTCAAAGCTTGTACAACACCAGCAGCAGATGACCCATTTCTGTATTCAGTACTTTTAAGTACTACATTAGTTGTAAGCGTATACTGGCAGTTTTTTAGTTCGTTCTGCAGTGTACAATGTACCGCAACACAGTACAATCTCAGACAGTGCCTCTGTTATCTTCTAGTGTTCATTACTATATAATGTCATTTATTCACAGTCTTAAGAGTCTAGCTGCTTAAAAATTGAGCTCACATCATGACAGTCCAGTGGTTTAACATTTTATAGTCTGCACCACTTTTTTCCATGGAATCCAAGTGCCTTTATCATAACAGTCTTAATTGACATTTACAAAACAGTAAGACCACCTCGTGGCATAAATATTATTGTCATACATTGCAACAGAGTGAGTAAGCAACCATTTTCTGACAACGGTTACAATTCAGGTCTGACCAGCATATATGCATACTTTATATTAGAACCAAGGACCTTGTCTATTCTGTATGACAGCTATTTTTTGTGACTTCGACGTTTTACCATATAAGGCATGTTTTCAAGAGCTGTTGGATATGTCTCCTCACGTTTGGGAAGTAGCACTATATGCTGATCTTGCTAAAGCATTTGGATGTTCAAATGGCTCTTAGCACTATGGGACTTAACTCCTGAGGTCATCAGTTCCCTAGAACTTAGAACTACTTAAACCTAACTAACCTAAAGACATCACACACATCCATGCCCGAGGCAGGATTCGAACCTGTCGTTACAGACTGTAGCGCCTAGAACCGCTCGGCCACCTCGGCCGACCATTTGGATGTACCATAGTGACGTCACACGTTATGATTATACCAGAAAAGTGCATTCTCGCATGACATTAGTACAGTAACGCACCATATGTTCGATCTCGGATCGCACCTGTAAATAGAACCGTTTTGCAATGTGTAGTGTTGTTTTATATTACATTTTTAATTTAGTGTAGGAAATATTTAAACGTGTACTGACGTGGGTCAGCATTCTGCCATGTTTTTTCACATGTCTCGGTAGTATTATCTACTATTGTTATCTGTCATGAGCAGGATATTGTAGATCTGCTACTGTTTCGAGTTCTGTGGATCAATAATCAAGTGGATAACTTGTTGGTGATCTCGGGCTGTCAAATGAAAACGAGACACAGAGACAAAAAATAATTATCTGTCTATTATTTCAAAAGCAATCGCCATAACTGTTAGTACACTTGCTCCACTGTGAGGCAAGACGCAATGACTTCATAGAAAAATGTGCACCTCTTCGTCTGAAGCAAATCGGTGACTATGAATGTCTCTCTTCAGATCTCCAAAAATGCGATTTCCATGTTTTTGGAGCCGTGAAAAAAGACGGTCGTTTATTTGATTCGGACAAAGAAGTATACGCATTGGTACAATCGTAGTTCCGTAGGCAACCGCAAACATCTTTCCATGAAGGCGTTGGCCGTTTTGTCTCACAGGGGGACAAATACATTAACAGTTATGGCGATTGCTTTTGAAACAATGAACAGTTTACTTGCACTTTCTCCATCTGTCTCATTTCCATGGGACTATCCCCTTTAGTATGTAAGGGAATATATCAACCACAATCTTTATGAAATGCAGTAGAAGACGTTAGGAAGCTCTATTTATCAGTTGTGTACTGCTTGAAGTGCTACACTCTGGTATGTACGGTTTTATTTACCTATTCACATGCTTTGTGTGGGAGCGTCGAAGGTAATGAAATGTAATTTAATAATCTGTGTAGCGTTCCGCATTTGGCTGCTAGCTGTTTCCACTGCCGCCCACCCTGTTCCTACTCATCGGTATAACGGAAACACGGATTATCTGAGAATTAGAGACTATTCCACATTATATTAAGTCCTTTGTCGGAGTATCGCAGCTCAAGCGAAGTGAATCATCCGAAAGTTGTTGCGGAAGTCTAAGCTAATGATTCAGATCACATTACCGCCTCCCTGGAATTGAAAGTAAAATAATTCCTTCTTTTTCTTTCTGCAGAAAAGGCACTCCGTTCAGATTGGTTAACATTTTTAAAAGCTTGTTCTACTGTTCGAACAAGTATATCCGGCATATTGACAAGCACGTCTTGTTTGTCAGTTTGCATTTAATTTTGTAACCTGCCATTGATTTTGATATAATGGCAACTGTCTCTATCACCAGCAAAAGAAGAAGTGCTCAAATGACTCGGTGGCATAATGTAAAATGTTTTGCTTGTAATATGGGTGCTCATGATTCGAAATTGCTTGCAGGATCCACGACTTCTGTATCTTTCCTATTCTACGTTTACTGCAACACAACAGCCATGAGAGGAACATAGAATGTCGGAAACTGATTTTTGCTGACGAGATTACATTTTGAAGGCAGGTTTCTAATGACATCAGCCGCACTTGCCCGCCGAAGTAAATCTCTAGTAACAGGTGAAAACTTATGCCTGACCAGGACTCCCCTGATCTCCTGAGTTTCCTTAAACGCATCAGCCATCCGAGCACACTTCCAAAGCTACCGAAGTTCCCAGCGTGTTTCACACTATTAGCGTAGCGTCATTTATACACGAACCCCACACTAGCCATTTTTGATTCCTGCAAGAGATCGTGCTTGGTGTGCATCTACGATGGCTAATTCTTTTGTATTAAATTTAGGCGGTTGCTAAATTCTTGCACAACGTAGTATGACTTTTTCCTTACCTGGACAAAAAGTCTTCAGATTAGCACATATTTTTATGAGAAAGTAACAACCAGACAAATCAGCCACGTTTCGAAAACCGTTTGACGTTCACACGTGAGCCCGAACAGCGTTGCTAAAATCGAAACTAGAGTGTTTACGTGACCAACCAGAAGTGGTATTGGCAAATGGGTTTACGAGAGATCGATTTTAAAGTCACATGTAAATGCAGTATGGGTAATCCTTTACGTGCTGTTTCTGTTGTGGCTGGCAGGAGAGCCAACCGTATGGTTAAAGGACGCCGAAATGCACGCGTCTCAGCTCACGCAGGCTGGCGTGAGGTCTGGAACATGACAAGGGAATTAGAATTGAGAAAAAACGGACGTAGCTGGTGGAATACTTAACTTTAATCCATTAATGATGCACGTCGCTCTTTATGGTACATGATTCACAATATCAATAGTACGGATACTGGCGCCTTGCTAGGTCGTAGCAAATAACGTAGCTGAAGGCTATGCTAACTATCGTCTCGGCAAATGAGAGCGTAGAAGTCAGTGAACCATCGCTAGCAAAGTCGGCTGTACAACTGGGGCGAGTGCTAGAAAGTCTCTCTAGACCTGCCGTGTGGCGGCGCTCGGTCTGCAATCACTGATAGTGGCGAGACGCGGGTCCGACGTATACTACCGGACTGCGGCCGATTTAAAGGCTACCACCTAGCAAGTGTGGTGTCTGGCGGTGACACTACATTCCTCCCCCGCAAATCGGCGTACGGTTGTGGCATAAGGCTTCCGCCCGCCGTGGGGAGGACCGCATGTTGACGTATGCGACGAGGTGGGGAGCCTAACAACAGGCGAGGCTGTGCCACCCGCACCCTGCCATTCGGACCGCGGGGAGCTAGGAAACGCCTGAAAACCTGCTCCAGGGTGCACGCCAACATGCGGTGTATGCGCCCGTAGAGAGACAGGAGGGGCCGAAGGGTCGACCTCCATCGGGCCGGGGCACCCGACGGGCGAAGACGACACATGGTCCGGAGCGGGCAAGAGCTCCATGTCGGAGGACAACTGGTCACGGGAAGCGATCGGCGGCGCGTGACCCAGGGAGGCGCCCGGCGGTTGCAGCGACACGTCCACTGCGGGCGTCGACGGCGGGAGAACAGGCGGCGGCGGAGGCGGCTCGTCGCCATGGGGTAAAATGGAAGGCAGCGTCGGTAACACCTGGGGTTGAGGCGAGCCAGTAGATGGGTCCCCGGAGCGCTGACCGGACGGCACCATCGCTGAAAGTAGACGGCGAGCGGCAGACCCCGTGCGACGACAGAGGTGCAGCTGATTGAGATGCCGCCGCACCTCACCAGAGGCCCCCAAAACCAGATACATAGCGCGTCGGAGGCAACGAAGAATGCGCCCTTCGAGCCAACGCCGTGAACCTCGATATTGGTGATAGTAGACAACGTCGGCGGGAGCAAAAGCAGGTGTCTGCTGCTGCACAGGAACCTGATGCGGCGGATGTAGCAAAGACAGCAAGGTTCGATGACGACGAACGTGGAGCAACTCAGCCGGCGAGCGACCATCTCGGGGCTGAAAGCGATACGAGGACAAAAAGAGCAATAACGCGTCCTCCCGAGAATGCGACTCTTTTAACTCCAACATCTGTGACTGGAAAGTCCTGACCAATCGTTCAGCGGCACCGTTTGACTGTGGCGAAAACGGCGCGGACGTCAGATGTTAAATATCATTGGCCTTGCAGAATGACTGAAATTCTGCAGACATAAATTGTGGGCCATTGTCGGAAACAATAGTCTGTGGAAGACCTTCAATGCAAAAGATAGCGAATAACGCTTGGATGGTGGCAGATGACGTCGTGGAAGTCATCCGGACAACAAAAGGAAAATTACTGAATGAATCTACCACAACCAACCATCGAGCATTCCACCATGGACCAGCAAAATCGATGTGTAAGCATTGCCATGAGGATGTGGCTTTTGGCCATGCAAAGAACTTACGCGGTGGCGCTGATTGTTGTTCGGCAGACACCATGCAAGAAGAGCACATATTCGTAATCGCGGCATCGATTCCGAACCAAGTACAATGCTGACGAGCAAGTTGTTTCGTTCTCACTATGCCCCAATGTCCTTTGTGGAGAAGCTGTAATACAGAGGACTGTAACGAACGTGGTACCAAGACCCTGGACTGATCATTATCAGAACGCAACAGCAAAACACCACGTCGTACAAAAAGTCTCTCCTTGTGAGCAAAAAATCGGCGACCCAACGGGTCCCCGATACGTGACTGACAAGGGCTATTGCGTAGCAACAAAACGCAGAACGGGAGCAAGGACAGGGTCGGCAGCTGCGGCTGTAGCTACACGACGAAAATCAATCGGAAACGATTCGACCACGTCATCGGTTTCCGCATCAATGAACATGCAAGCAATTTCGGAGGACTCGAATGCCCTATCCTCAGCAACAGGCAAGCGGGACAACGCATCGGCGTTTCCGTGCTTAGCAGTGGATCTATACAAAATATCGTAGCGGTACTGCGAGAGGATATAGACCAGCGAATGAATTTCTGCGCTGTACGTGGAGGTACAGGCTTTGTCGGATGAAAAAGCGATGTGAATGGTTTGTGGTCTGTGATTATGGTAAAGTGATGACCATACAAGAAATCATGAAACTTTGTAACACCAAATACGAGAGCCAATGTTTCTTTCTCGATCTGCGAATAATTTCTTTGCGCAGACGATAGCAATTTGGACGCAAAGGCAATAGGGCGACCGTGCGATCCATCTTTGTGCGCAAGCACAGCTCCGATCCCGAAATCCGATGCATCCACCATCAACAAAAGGCTTCTGGGGATCGAATTGCGGAAGGCAAGTATTGGAAAGCAACGCCGATTTCAACTGGCGAAAGGCGCGTTCGCATTCCGTCGTCCAGACGATCGGAACACCTTTACGGCGTAAGCGATGAAGCGGAGCTGGAATGGAAGAGGCGTGCGGCACATATTTATTATAATAGTTGATTTTTCCCAGCACACACTGTAGCTGCTTCAAATTCTGCGGCGAAGGCAAGTCTCGTATGGCACGGAGGTGCGTTGGACTGGGATGTATGCCTTGGGCATTGATTACATGTCCCAGGTATGGCAAGTCCCGAGCAAAAAACACACATTTGTCCTTCCGCAAGCGAAGGCCATTTTGTCGCAAGACCTGAAATAATGTTCTGAGATTGGCCAAATGTTCTTCTTCCGTCTTTCCATAGATCACAATATCGTCCAGATAATTTGCTGCAGTAGAGACCGACGCACAAACAGTTTGTAGATATTGCTGAAACAATGCAGGGGCGGATGCACACCCGAATGGCAGTCGTGTGAATCGATACAAACCAAGATGCGTGTTAACCACCAAAACGCGCTGGGATTCTTCGTCCACCGGTATTTGCAAGTACGCATCCGCTAGGTTATAACAATACAGCCCGACCCGTGGGTTAACTGAAATGACTGATACCAACTGTTTTTTGATATGTAACTGTGTAGTTATTGGACAATTCAGTGCCCTAGGGATTTGTATGTGTACCTATGTGTATTTATATATCAGTCTGTCGCATTTACTAGTAATATTCTGTATTCGTTGTGAAAAGACTTTTATTGTCGTCATTAACGGAATTACATAATAAATGCCAAATTAAATGATTCATCAGCAGGGTGAGCTAAGAAATGTAAAGTAACGGATAATAAGATACTGTAGAAGTATTGGTATAAGTGGTCAGAGCCACTAATTACGATCATTTGGAACAAGAAATGTATTAGTATAGAAAAAGCTTCATTATCTTGAGAAACAGCTTTTTAAGTGATTACCAAGCAATGTATTCGTACTTGTTATTCATTTTATATCCTATTTTGAAATTAATGTACTTTGTAAACACATTTTGATTAACTCTCCAATTGTTTGCATCACACAATGTTCAGATTTTTCGTATTTCAGGGCGTATTTGTAACTTCCTTGTATACAGTCTGATAGAAAGCAGAATTTGTGATGTCATTAAATGTTAGTATCTGAAACCGAACTGTAATTAATTAAATAACTCAAAATTCACAAAAGACATTATTGTAATTAGAACCATATCGATTTTTAATATTTAAACCTAGTGATGACACTACAAAAATTACGTCAACTAATATTGTTAATTTTTCCTTATTCGGGTGTAATGTCTGTTCGCAAACATTTTGTACATTTTAATTGTAACTTTGAAATTCTTCAGAATTAATAATGCAATATTTTGTGAGTGATTGTTAAAATTCTATATAAGCAGAGATGATGCGAGGTCAGAGGCAGTCAGTTGTTTGTGATGTTTTCGGCTGGAGAGTCTGTACAAGTGACGCCTGTAAATAAATAATGTGAAGTGTGAAGAATTCTCCGATTTCTTCATCTAAAAATGAACCCCCAAAAGTTAAGTTTATAAATATAAAGCTGCTCGACGAACAAGTAGCTTTATAAGTGGTGGTGTGAGCTGGGATTTGATGATTGAAATCGGAACTGTTTTTAAAAAGTAATTGTTTCAGGTGACCGCAAGACGAATACTAAACATAAATTGTGAAGAAATTTTTGTGTTTATGGACGCACAGAACGAGTGGATGTTGCTGCATGAGAAGAGTTGGTGTGGAAAAGAAATACAAAGAAAATCATCACCTGCATGGGGAGATCGTAAATCATAACAACTGATCTGATGATAATGGACCAAATTCTCGGACTGCACCGCTGGAATTCAGATGAGTAACAGTTTTTTTTAATTAATTTGTGTTTTTTTTTGTTTTTGTGAGGAAAAGATTTTACTATGGCTGATAAAAAGTGTGTAGGCGGTGAATCAATTGAAAACACTTCGGACCTAGGATCGAGTATCAGTGAACTAAGTGTAGATCGAGGTTTTGGTGGAGAGGGTTCCAGTGAAAATGTCGCCACAAGTACTCCAATTGCACAGGGAAGAGTAGGCGGAGACGATCTGTTAATGTTATTAATGCAACATATGAAAGAAGCGAAGAAACAGATGGGACAGATTAGGCAGGATACTAGTAAGATAAGGGAAATCCAGGATGGTTTGGCAGCACTAAAAATGACTGTCGAGACAGGGCAGGGTGAACTCAATACTCGTGTAGGAGCAGTGGAAGAACGGGTTGATGTATTAGAAACTAATTTCACACAAGAGTTGTCCAAAAATGAGGAAAGGTTCAAAAAACTAGATAAGCATGTAGAAGTAGAAAATTCAAAACTGAAAGTAGAGGTTGTTCAGACTAGGAGAATCTTAGAAGAAAAGCTTGAATCCAATAAAAAGAATTCAGAGTTAAAATTTGCAGAAATTTCCAATCAAATAAGTAATGTAGATCTAAAGTGTGATGAAAAAATAGATTTGTGTAAAAATAATGTTGTAGGTTTAAGTAAGAAAGTTGTAGAGTTACAAGAAGGTGTAGCCCAAAGAAATTTTGTTAGCAATTTTAATTGTGTATGGGGTGGCATACCTTTAAAATGCTTTCCAGGAGATGGGAAATTGCATCCAGTTGATTTTTTACAGCATTGTCAGGATAATTTTAGTAATGACATGACAGATAATGTAAAAATTAAATTTGTTAAACGATTTTTGGATGGAGAAGCAATCTCGTGGGCAAATCAGAATGTTAATTCTACCATGTCATATAATGAATTTGAAAGAAAGTTTTTAAATAAGTTCTGGTCAGATTCTGAGCAAGCTAGGATTAAAAGTGAGTTTTTGAATGGTCGAATGTATAGGGAAAGTGATGGTAGCTTGAAGTGTTTTTGTGAAAGTCAGTTGAGGAAATTAGTACACCTCGACAAACCTTTTGATGAACTAATACAAATAGATGCATTAAAAAGAAGACTACCAAAAAGAGTACAGTGGGAGTTGATTTATGGACCAGATGATTCTGTAGATCAGTTCTTGAGGTATGTAGATAAGTTGGATAGAGCTTTTGAGAGAAATGAGAGGTTAAACAATGGCAGATTTGGCAATCAACCAACTGGGGGGTGGAACCAAAGCAGGAATCAAGGCAGGAGTAATAATAGTGATAACAGATGGATCAACCATAGTAATGGGGATGGAAACAGAGGGCACAATAGCAGGGAGAGACCTTGGGAAAATAATAACAGACAATTTGATAATCACCAATCAGGACAAGGCAATTTAAACTGACAGATGCCTCATTGGGAGCCTGTCAGTTTGGGGCAAGAAATGTGTACCGAAATCAGGCTAAACACCACTGGTCTAGAGACACCGAAAATAATTACAGAAGACAGAATAATCGAAGATGTTGGAGTGGAAGTGACAGTACTAATGTAAGACGAGTGCATCAAATTGGCAAATTGCAGTTTAACAGTAAACTCTGGAAATGTATGAATGAAAGTGTTGTAGATAGAAGTAATAGCATCTGTAAGAATGTTGAGGAAGTTCCGTTAGAGGAAGAAACTATTTCAAGTCTATATAATCAGTGTGGTAATGAAGTTTGCAAGGAAAATGTTGGTTCTGATAGTAATCTTGATGAGTTTGGATTAAGTAAATTAATGAAAGAAGAACCTATCCCTGTTAAGCACTTAAGTGATGATACCTGTACTAGTGTACATGTCAACAATTCTGATGGTCATAGTAAAGATGTTGTAGTAGAAGTGTTCAGTGTTGGAGATGATAGCATATGTAGTAATATTGATAGTGAAAGTGTTGGAAGTAATGATGAATGTGAGGAAGAATTAGATGACATGGTGTATTTGGAGGTTAAAGAAGATTTAATTAGTAGTGAAGAAGATGATATCAGTAGTATTTGTGAAGAATATGAAGATCAGATTGTGCCAATGAAAACTGGGAAGGTATCATCAGATAAGGAACATGCAGAGAGCCATCATAATGTAGATGAGATGCTAGAAATGTTATGGGATACTTACAAGGATTATAGTGACAGTGACAGAATAAAAAGGGTCATCAAGATTATTTGTGAAGAATTGCATTCCAACTGGCAAGGTAGAACCAATCAACAGGCTTACAGTGGGATCAGTTCTGGAAAAAACAGACAGTGTGTTAAGGACAGACGTGACATCAAGCAATCATCTGATATAGCATTAAGTAAAATTCAGACAAGTAAGAGAAATTGTACAGGCAAAAATGGTACAAATTACTTGGACTTTAGAGATATTGAAGAAGATCTGTTGGATGAAAATGAGGACAGTAAGAAGGAAAAAGTTTTAGGTTGCCCGTATATACATATAAAAGTTGCAAATTATGAAGGACTTTGCCTCTTAGACACGGGTAGTCCTGTCTGTGCTATTTCTGAAAAAATTTAGAGACCAGATAAGACATAGTGATGACTTTGAAGAATATCCTGTTATTGGAATCAAAATTAAGGGAGCAACTGGTAGACACAGCAAAGTTGTAAACAGGCAAGCCTTAATATCTTTCACTATTAATGATGTACAGTATAACCAAGGATGCTTCGTAGTACCTGATCTCAATGAGAATATTTTGTTTGGAATGAATTGGATACAAGGAGTAAATGCAGATTTTGACTGGAATAACAAAAAGTTAAAGCTCACCAAGCCAAAGGCAGATGGAACACATGTGACTGAACTAATTATCCAAAATTGCCTAGAGAATAATTTTCAGATTAGAAGAGTGATTTGTACAGATGAGAAGATCGACATTAACAAGGAAGACAATGAAGAAGACTGCAGTGAAGACAAGTATGCTGAATTAGTGGCCACCAAACTAAAAGAAGCTGGTAATTTAAATGAAGAACAGACAGATCAACTAGGCAGTTTGTTGTGGGAATACAAAGATGTGTTTAGTGAGAAACCTGGGAAAGTGAAGAACTATGAATGTAGACTTAAACTAAAACCTCACGAACCATTTTTCATCAAACCCTATGGAGTACCCATTTCAAAAAGAAAAGCTGTGGAGGAAGAACTACAAAAGATGGAAGAGTGGAGAGTAATTGAAAGATGTAATAGTGCATACAATAACCCGTTGGTGGTGGTTTCCAAACGTGATGGTGGAGTAAGACTTGTGCTCGATTCAAGACATTTAAACAAATACCTTGAGAGGGAAACTGATCACCCTGAAAATATAGATGAGTTATTACATAAGTTTGAACATATGAAGTACATGTCTAGCTTAGACTTAACAGCTGGTTTCCATCAGATACCATTAGAGATTCAGTCTAGAAAATATACTGCGTTTTTATATAGAGGAAGATGTTATTGCTATTGTGTTGTACCATTTGGCCTTAATGTATCAATTGCAGAATTTATTCGAGCATTGGATTTTGTTCTAGGAAAAGAACTGTTAAGAAAACTAATCCTTTATGTTGATGACATACTTGTAACAGGAAAAAGTTGGGAAGAACATATACATTTGTTGGGTGAAGTGTGTTACAAATTAAGACAGGGAGGCATGTCATTAAAACTAGAGAAGTGCAAATTCGGAGTTAAACAGCTCAAATTTTTAGGCCATACCATATCAGAAGAAGGAATCTTACCTGATGAAGAAAAACTTGAAGCCATTGCAAAATTTCCTGCACCCAAGACTAAGAAACAACTTAAATCATTCTATGGAATTTGTGGCTACTACCGGAAGTTTGTCAGCAATCAAGCTTTAAATGTACCGTGTTTGAACAACTTGTTGAAGAAGAAGAACACCATTTGGGTATGGGACAAGGATTGTCAGGAAGCATTCGACAACATCAAGAAACAGATGTGCAACAGTAAAATGTTATACAGACCTGACCTTACAGAACCATTTTGTATCATGACCGACAGCAGTGACTATGGACTGGGAGCTCATTTGTTCCAAGAAAAGATTGTAGATGGTGTGACGGAGCACAGGTCAATAGCTTTTGCCAGTAGAACTTTACAGAAACATGAGAAGTCATACACTGTCACCGAAAAAGAATTGTTAGCAGTCTATTGGGCTTTCATCAAGTTCAAGAATTACCTATTAGGACATCAAGTGGTAGTATACACAGACCATAAGGCTTTGATCTACATACAAGAGTGTACTTTGCATCACAGCAGGATAACCAGGTGGGCACTATTCCTCCAGCAGTTCGACTATACAGTAAAATATATAAAAGGTGAAGAAAATCAAATCGCAGATGCTCTATCAAGGTTGCCAATGGGAGGAGAAGGTGAAAATAACAGTGATGAGTGTGAAAGGGAGTTTCGGATTATGTATCTAAAAGGGGTGAAAGATGAGAATGAAATCAGGAAAATTTGTAATGACATCCGTAGATATCAAAACCATGATTCCAACTGGAAGTTAGTTAAAAGTTATCTAGGTAAAAGAGGATATGAGAAAGTAGAGCAGTATTATAAAGTGCATAAGGGTATACTATTCAGAAGATACAGTGCAGACAGTGACACTTGGAGATTGTGTTGGCCAGAACAGTATATTGAAGTGTTGATAAAGTATGTACATGAAAGTTTCGGGCATTGTGGGACACTGAAATGTATCCAAAAGATTCAAGAAAATGTGTACTTCTACAACATTGCTAGGAGAGTGAGAAAGCAAATATCTACATGTGACAGGTGTCAGAGAGTAAAAGTTAGCAATCAAACTTGCAGAGGATATATGCAAAACATCTTGCCAAAGGAACAACTACAACTTGTAGCAGTTGACCTTTATGGATCATTGCCTAAGGCTAAAGGAGGATTTTGTTACATATTTGTCATGGTGGATCTTTTTTCAAAATTCATTAAACTATATCCATTGAAGAAAGCAACAAGTAAGAACATCATTTTGAAAATTAGAAGAGACTATTTCACAAAGGTGGGAAAACCAAAGAGCATGCTCTCTGACAATGGAGCACAATTTACTTCTAAAATTTGGAAAACATTTGTGGAGGATGAGAACATAAACCATATTCTGATCTCTGCGTATCACCCGTCCAGCAATCCGGCTGAACGTTACATGAGAGAAATAGGGAGATTATTTAGAACTTATTGCAACAAAAATCATGTGAGTTGGATAGAGTACGTAGACAGCTTTGAAGATATACTGAACAGCTTACAACATTCGTCTACTGGGTTCTGCCCATATGAAATACTGTATCATAAGAAACCGCCAAATCTGATCAACGAATTAATTGAATTCCCAGCATGTAAAGCTATGAGTCCACAGGAAAGAGAAGAAATAGTCAAGAAAGTAATGGAACAACAGGGGAAACTAAGAAAAAACAAACATGACAAGAAGTTGAAACCTACAAATTTTAAAATTGATGATCTGGTCCTGGTGAAAACACATGAAAAATCCAAAGCGATAAGCAATGAATTAAAGAAATTCTTTGACATCTATATTGGCCCATTCAAAATTCAGTCTATGCCACACCCAAATGCATATAGATTAGTGTACCCAAAGTCAGGAAGACTATTTGGTTTACGTAACATAACTGAACTGAAACCTTATAAACAAGTGTCAAATACCAAGAAAAAATAAGATAATGTAAAAGCCCTCAGGAGGATACATCCTGTATCAAGTGCGTGCCGAGCACTAGGTCTCCGAGCTATGTAGCATTCTATTTTCTTCTTTTCGTTTTCGGATGATACATCTTTTACTCATCTATAAACCTATAACGAAGTTATCTCTCACTGAAAATACTAGCCATTCTTTTAGTATAAGTTTTTTTGTATGTCATATGATTATTGAGTGACATTGTTTGAAAATAAGTAAATAAATTTAACTGTGTATAAAATTTGAATCCTCCCTTGACTAATGACTAATAATTCTTTAAGCATTTCAGGCAATAGTTATTACTATAATTCCTGATTAATATGTGGTGTAAAACTTTTCCAGATCCATATGTGTGTGTGTACTCTATGTTATGTAATATTGTAAATAAATTACTGTTAACATTTTCATTACAGAATAGAATCCAAGGGGATATAAGATAATGGAGGTCATTGTGGTTATGGTCTGTAGAGTATGTATTTGATTTGTGGGTGGTTCTTTGAAGATTATAGGCTTGGTCATGATTTTGTTAGTTTGCCAATGAGATATACAAATGGACAATGTTAAGGATGTACACGTGTTACTAAATGGACAAGTTGTACTGTGAAAAATGAGTAAGTTTGTCATTACAAGGTGGTGTGCTAATGAACAATCAGTGAGTTTGTGTTTGATATGATAAAGAGCTAAAGGATATCTGGGACATTTAATATGCTGTATAGTGTATTATGCTGAAATATTAATCAAAAAGAAAGGATACATAAATAATTCATTTTTGTTCATTAACTTTAAGTTGTATATAGCTAAATCCTTACAGTTTAGAGATGCTTAATTTTGTGTGATTTTGTCTATAAATATACTAATAGTGTAGGATAGTATGTTAATGATTTTGATACATTTATACCTGATGTGACCTTAATTGTAACCTGCACGAGTACCTTGCGAAATGAGTTCATCCCTGTTCCTACCTAGAGAACTGTATCAAAGATCCTTACCTGACCTGAAAAAAAAAAAAAAAAAAAAAAATTAAGAAACTGAAAAAACTAATAGTGGACTGTGCTATTGCAGTGTAGAGACTGCCAGAAGCAGAGGGGCTGCAGACACAAGATGGACAGCGCATTGGGACGGATGATTGTGAGCTGCCAATTCATTAAGATATGCAACATGCACCAGTGACTGGAGTAACAGCTAAGAAAAAAAGAAATTCTATTTTGGAGGGTATTTAGCAGCCATTCATACAAGTTACACTTGTAAGAGTGGCTGGGGGGGTGTATAACAATACAGCCCGACCCGTGGGTTAACTGAAATGACTGATACCAACTGTTTTTTGATATGTAACTGTGTAGTTATTGGACAATTCAGTGCCCTAGGGATTTGTATGTGTACCTATGTGTATTTATATATCAGTCTGTCGCATTTACTAGTAATATTCTGTATTCGTTGTGAAAAGACTTTTATTGTCGTCATTAACGGAATTACATAATAAATGCCAAATTAAATGATTCATCAGCAGGGTGAGCTAAGAAATGTAAAGTAACGGATAATAAGATACTGTAGAAGTATTGGTATAAGTGGTCAGAGCCACTAATTACGATCATTTGGAACAAGAAATGTATTAGTATAGAAAAAGCTTCATTATCTTGAGAAACAGCTTTTTAAGTGATTACCAAGCAATGTATTCGTACTTGTTATTCATTTTATATCCTATTTTGAAATTAATGTACTTTGTAAACACATTTTGATTAACTCTCCAATTGTTTGCATCACACAATGTTCAGATTTTTCGTATTTCAGGGCGTATTTGTAACTTCCTTGTATACAGTCTGATAGAAAGCAGAATTTGTGATGTCATTAAATGTTAGTATCTGAAACCGAACTGTAATTAATTAAATAACTCAAAATTCACAAAAGACATTATTGTAATTAGAACCATATCGATTTTTAATATTTAAACCTAGTGATGACACTACAAAAATTACGTCAACTAATATTGTTAATTTTTCCTTATTCGGGTGTAATGTCTGTTCGCAAACATTTTGTACATTTTAATTGTAACTTTGAAATTCTTCAGAATTAATAATGCAATATTTTGTGAGTGATTGTTAAAATTCTATATAAGCAGAGATGATGCGAGGTCAGAGGCAGTCAGTTGTTTGTGATGTTTTCGGCTGGAGAGTCTGTACAAGTGACGCCTGTAAATAAATAATGTGAAGTGTGAAGAATTCTCCGATTTCTTCATCTAAAAATGAACCCCCAAAAGTTAAGTTTATAAATATAAAGCTGCTCGACGAACAAGTAGCTTTATAAGGTCCAACTTCGAAAAATATTTACCCGGGCACAGGTTGTCAAAAAGATCTTCCGGGCGGGGTAAAGGAAAAGTTGCAATCACTAGTTGTGGATTCACTGTTGCCTTGAAGTCCACATAAAGTCTCAATTTTCCGGAAGGTTTTGGCAAAATTACTAAGGGTGATGCCCAGATAGAAGCCTGAACACGTTCAATTACACCTTGTGATTCCAAATCGTGTAATGTTTTTGCGACCTCATCACGCAATGCGTGGGGATCATTGCGCGCTCTGAAAAATTACGGTTGCGCGTTTACTTTCAGTTTCAAATGTGCTTTATAGTTCGTAGCGCAACCGAGGCCCGGTGCAAAAATGTCTGCAAATTCTTCACATAGACGAGAAACACTGTCCGAAGGCACAGTCTGGTTCACTGATGGGACATTTAAACAACTGAAATAAATCAAAACCAAACAAGTTCACTGCAGAAGAAGAACGAAGGACGTAAAATGACACAAGTTTTGTTTGTCCTTTGTATGTTGAAAGAAGGCTACACTGTCCTAACACCGGGATCTTTTGTCCTGAACATTTGCGGCAAGCAACGGAGGTGTGCCCAGCAGTTTGTAAGCGTCTTGATTGATCAGTGAAACTGCAGCTCCGGTATCGAGCTGGAATGGTATCACTTTGCCGTTAATGTCCAAGTCTACGAAAAGTTTATTGTCCTGCTGACAAGAGCGACCGTCTCGTGCAACGTGAACTTACACAGGTACATAATCATTTGCGACTTGACGGGAGTTTCGGCGAATTCGACGCACACTATTTTTGGGACGAACACAGTCACTGTTAGAGAGAGTGGAACTGGGCGGAGTGGAATGAACTACATGAATTTCCATGGGCGAAGTTTCGCGAGCCTGAGTAACCTTGGTTCGATTCCGATTCCGGCGCGAAGCAAAGGGCCTGGAACGGTTTTGAGCTTCCGATTTGAGCTTTTTCTGGCAAACACTCTGAACATGTCCTTTTTATTACAATAAAAGCAAATAGATTGGCGTGACGGGCAATTCTCACGCGAATGTTGAGTAGCACACCGCGGGCATGATTTGATCACTGAATTTGCTTGCCTGCGCGGCACACGTGGCTGAGAGCCTGGCGGCAGCGGCTTGGCCGGGCGCGAGGGCTCTTTACTGCTCCATGCAGCTCGCCCGGCGGGCCGGTTAACCTGACACACTGCTGGCGAAGTTTAAAATGACTCCTGAGCAAAGTCAAGTGTGTCCTGCTGATCCAATATGTCCATCACTTGTTGAAGGGAGGGATTTGCTAGTTTCAAAATGTGTTCCCTTATACGAACATCAGAAACGTTCTGGACAATGGCATCACGTACCATAGTATCTGAATAAGGGAGTCCACATTGACACTCAAAAGCACAGTCCGTAGTAAGGCCTTGCAAGGTTGCAACCCACTCCCGATTAGTCTGACCTGCCGTACGTTTCGTACGAAAGAAGGTATACCTTTTCGCAACTACATTGACTGATTCTTTGAAATATGCATCTAATGCGGACAAAATCTCTTCGTAGGACAGAGTTGCTACGTCGTGTCGGGGAAATAATTTGACTGTCACACGGTACGTGGTCACGCCGACCGACGATAATAAAAAAGGCTGCCGCTCGTTACCTTGAATTCTGTAGGCGGCGAGATGGAATCCAAATTGGCGTGACCACTCCGTCCAGCTTTCCGGCGCAGCATCAAAAGGTCGAAAAGTGGGTGCAAGAGCGTGTTGTGGCTGCGTTAGCGGTGAAGAGGCTGCTGCCGCACCGTTTTGCATCGCGTCTGCTGATTCTGTAAGCGATAAAATTCGGACAGTACATCTGGAGATTGTGGCGAAGCCATTACACAAGTAGATCAGGGCAATTTACAAAAGAACGCGGTATTGCCTCGTCGCCAAATGTTGTGGTTGGCAGGAGAGCCAACCGTATGGTTAAAGGAGGCCGAAATGCACGCGTCTCAGCTCACGCAGGCTGGCGTGAAGTCTGCAACACGACAAGGGAACTAGAATTGAGAAAAAAACGGACGTAGCTGGTGGAATACTTAACTTCAATCCATTAATGATGCACGTCGCTCTTTATGGTACATGATTCACAATATCAATAGTACGGATACTGGCGCCTTGCTAGGTCGTAGCAAATAACGTAGCTGAAGGCTATGCTAACTATCGTCTCGGCAAATGAGAGCGTAGAAGTCAGTGAACCATCGCTAGCAAAGTCGGCTGTACAACTGGGGCGAGTGCTAGGAAGTCTCTCTAGACCTGCCGTGTGGCGGCGCTCGGTCTGCAATCACTGATAGTGGCGAGACGCGGGTCCGACGTATACTACCGGACCGCGGCAGATTTAAAGGCTACCACCTAGCAAGTGTAGTGTCTGCCGGTGACATCACAGTTTCTTCCTCCAAGAGGACGAACATTACGTTCGGTAACTAGTTCAAAAAGAAAAATGTTGGAGAATTTTAATTTCCGGCAACCACTAGTCCACTACCACATCATATCTTCTCGAATACGAATCCACTGAATTAAACACTACGTCACTGTCCTTGTACGTCCACTTGTTTCTGCTATTACAGTCAACAAAGTGTAAAACCCTCTAAAATACTGTCAAAGAGCTCATCTGAACTGGCCTGACACAGCTGCAACATTTCCGCTACTGACGAAAAAGAATTACTGCACTCTACTGTTTATCTATAGGCTACGCCATTTTTTTGTGACTGTTCTAGGGGCTTTGTACGGTACTGTGGCGCGGGAATTTCAGTGTGTTCCAGGACTGCAGACGTGTACTTGTAAACGAACAAAACATTAGTTACATTACTTTTTCGAGGGGAGAATTAAACATTTATGACTACTGCTGCTAACTTTCTGACCAGAAGTTGCCAGTGGCTGTGGGCAGTCGCCAGCCGCGCTTGACAAGCGCACAGCTATTTTGCTCAAAGTATAGCAAAGAACGATTAAGGAGACGGCGAGGAAAGAGCAACGCTACTTCCGCATAAGATGTTGCCCCTTTTTGAAAGAACCATTTTTACCAATGTCCACCGCTAACCTTAAATACGAAAACAAAAACAAAAGCACATTTGGCTACAAACAACGAAATCACATTTGACGACAAATTAAAACCATGTACTGCTCAGGAGCAGTCAAATACAGTAATGGTAAGTTCATAAAAAGGAGTTTATGCCATTATTTTACCGGAAAATAATGTTTAAATGTTGTATTCTAAAGTAAAAATTCAATTTAGGCCATTCCATAACATCGTGGTGTTGTAGTTGACATGGTGTATTAATTTAGACTTGTGGCTGATTTCTGTTGGCTGTCACAGGGCACACATACTGTAAAAGACGGTAAACTACACATCTAATTTGAAAAATATGGGTAGGTGCGAGTAGGACTGAGGGTTCCATGCAAACTTAATTATACAAAGCGACAGGTAATCCAATCCAGAGATTGAGGATCTCGATGAGTTTTGCGTTATCAACATTGATACTTTGCAAGTCAGCCGTCTCACGGATTCCACTACTTTGCAGACTCTTAATTGCAAGTTTAAAGTCGATAACATACGACAAAAGAAATAGTTTTCCTTGTGATAAAATTAAAAATTAACAATTTTCAGATTTCTATTTTGATTGTATTTGAAAGCTCCCTTCTGGCCAAATTTCGTTAGTATAGGTCAAAGGGAAGTTTCCTGTGGGTTTCGATGAATGTGTTTGCCAATATCAGTATACAGGGTGGTCGGAAATTCCCGTTACAAACTTCTAGGACATGTAGAGGGTAGTGAGTACAGAACATTTTGAATAGGAACCCATGTCAGGAATCGTATCGTTTTCGTTCAGTTCAGATGTGTACCTCGTCAACGTCTGCTTAGGGCAAGAGAAACGTCTCAGGGTACCCTGTCCTGGTATGCAACAGGGTAGACACGATGATGCGTACTACGTCAAACGATACCCAGATGCCACTTATTGTCCGCTTTGCTGTGAGACAGAGTCAATACCTGTGCATCACCGATAGAGGAGCTCGTCCCGATAGCTCAATGGATGCCGGCACGGCAGCTCAGCGTGTTCGGTCAGAGAGTTGATTGGCCTCTGTAATAATAATAATAATAAACTGAGTGGAAGGATCAACAAACGAACTTGATCGGATGTCACGTGACGTCCGCAACGATCAAACACAACGATCAACTATGAACAGAATGAAATAAATAAATAAATAAATGGTCAGCGTGGCGGACTGCCGTCCTAAGGGGCCCGGGTTCGATTCCCGGGTGGGTCGGGAATTTTCTCCGCTGAGGGTGTTGTGTTGCCTCTATTTCATCCCCATCCGGCGCGCAGGTCGCCCAATGTGGCGTCGACTGTAGTAAGACCTGCATCCAGGCTGCCGGATTGCCCCGTAAGGATCCTCCCGGCCAATGAAGCCAAACGCTCATTCCCATTACCGATAGAGAAAACACGGTGCAGCACAAGTTTTAAGAACACAGAGACATGCTCCTTGTGTATGGCGAAGCTGGAGGTAACGGAAAAGCTGATAGTCGCCTGTATCACGAACGTTTTCCACATCGTCACACTCCATCGCACAAACTGTTTGCCGAAGTTACACAACGTCTACGAGAAACCGGTGCCTGCACCGTGAAAGGGCAGGACTGTGGTGCTCCACAGCGACGCCGCACTCCCGAATTTGAAGAAGATGTACTGCGTCGCATTGAAGATAGCCCGTCAACGAGTTCACGAACAATTGCACGTGCAATGGTTGGTCGTCACAGTAACGACCTGGGCGTCCTGTATGAGTAACAATTACATTCGTACCACTTATAAAGGGTACATGCTATGGGTCCAGCAGACTTTTCACAACGCGTCGCCTTCTGCACATGGTTCCTGCACCTTTTCATCGACGCTCCCCTGTTTCCACGTCGAGTTCTCTTCACAGATGAATATAGGTTCACAAGGGACTGTGTTCTGAATGCTCGAAATAGCCATGTCTGGGCGGACGAAAACCCTCATGCCACGCATGTTCAGGGATTTCAAGACAGGTTTTGAATTAACGTGTGGGCAGGTATCCTAGACGGTCATGTGATTGGACCATACCTCCTTCCATCCAAGCTCACGGATCCCGCATGCTTAGTCTTCCCACGACATGTACTGGACCCGTTCTTGGAAGCTGTGCCATTGAATGTCCGTCAGGAAATGTGTTTTCAGCATGATGGAGCACCACCTCACTTTTTACTGGCTGTCCGGATACATCACAACAGACGGTATGGTGAAAGATCGATAGGCCGTGGTGGTCCAACCGCGTGGTCGCCACGATCGCCGGATTTAACCCCTATGGATTACTTCTTGTGGGGTCGTATGAAGAGCCTAATTTATGAGACACTTGTAGATACAGAGGAAGATCTGCTGACACGAGTTCTGGCTTATTCACAAGATATTGAAGAGACAGCAGGTGGGATGTAAACAATGCAACAGAACATGCTTCGGAGGTACAATGTGTTTAACAACGTTGGTGGTCGCCACATCGTGCCGCTGTAATAATGCATCAGTACGTTGCGGCTGGTGCCTTAGATGGTGGGTTCTTGTTGTTGTCGACTAATGTAAACCGTAAGGTGTAAGTTGTAATGCAAATCTGTAAATATAACGGAACGAGTCAGTATTCTTTTCAAATTTATTGCAACAATTTACTGTGACACGACTAAGTACAATCCTCATGTGGGTGTGGATGAGATAATCATCTGCATTGAAACTGTCGTAGAACGGAAACGGTACGTTTCCGGGCATGGGTTCCTATTCAAAATGTTATGTACGCACTATTCTCTACGCGTCCTAGAAGTTTGTAACGGGAATTTTCGACCACCCTGTATGTTACATAAATGGTCGTATCTTTAGACAGTATGGATTAAGGTGTTTCAGTTTTATACACCAGGAAGGAACCGTTTACCTTAATATGCGACATAAGTTTCAACTTGATAAGTCTATCCATTCGTGAGAAAAAGGACTTTAAGCAGTCGGACAGGCAGACAGACTGACTGACTGACATTAAATTTGTATGTATATATTTCAGGAAGAATAAAAGAAAAACAACCAACTATTGTGAAATACGTTTGGGTATGCAAGAAGAAAATAAATTTTGCTCTTGAATGAAGGTGGACACTCTTTGATTCATTATTATTTTCTTCAAGAACAAAACAGACCTTAAAACTCGATTATGACGAAAGAATATTTCTGAAAGGATTTTCATTTGCCTCAGTAGCTGTATGTCTATTAAAACTAAGTTTCTGTCTAACAACAGACCATACAGGAGTATAAAAACGACACTAATTGCAGAACCTGTGATCACTCCGAAATGGTCTTTCATTTGATGGAAATTTAAATTTAATGAACTAATAGCCAGATTTTGTGCAAAATTATGAATTTTCAAAAATATTTATAACCTACAACGCATCGCCTCCTCAGAATAACGAAAGTTTATTGGAAAAAACGAAAAGCGCAATTGAGAAGGAATTTAAACTGGCCAAAACTGAAGGGAAAACACCAGAATATAATTACACGTAGTTATGCAAATTAAGTTACAATGGAGCTTTGTCAGATGAACTTGTGAGTTGTTCCTCGAAAACAATAGGAAATAATATTACGGTTTAGTGCCCCATCGACGACAACGTCATTAGAGACATAGCACGAGGAAACCGACTAGAACCTTCCCGGGAATTCGTCTTAAGAGCTTGAGAGGAATTACGATAAACGAATCTGGATGTCCGGACTGGGATTTTAACTAAAGCTCTGCCGAATGCAAGTTGATTCTGTCATCCTGAAGCAAAAGCTCTGCAGCATGCAGCATGGAATATTTTCCGCTGAACTGATTAACAACTTACTGAGAAATTGTCAGACCTTACAATTATTTGTGCTTTTACGGTGTTGGACAATCGCTTGATTTAAATTCCATAATGTCTCCGGGAAAAAGCGTTCGGCAATATAAAATTGTGGAAGCTTTTCGAGATTCTGAAAAAAGTAGGGGTAAGCTATAGGGAGAGACGGGTCATATACAATATGTACAACAACCAAAAGCGAATAATAAGAGTGGACGATCAAGAGCGAAGTGCTCGTATTAAGAAAGGTGTAAGACAAGGCTGTAGCCTTTCACCCCTACTCTTCAATCTGTATATCGAGGAAGCAATGATGGAAATAAAAGAAAGGTTCAGGAGTGGAATTAAAATACAAGGTGAAAGGATATCAATGATACGATTCGCTGATGACATTGCTATCCTGAGTGAAAGTGAAGAAGAATTAAATGATCTGCTGAACAGAATGAACAGTCTAATGAGTACACAGTATGGTTTGAGAGTAAATCGGAGAAAGACGAAGGTAATGAGAAGTAGTAGAAATGAGAACAGCGAGAAACTTAACATCAGGATTGATGGTCACGAAGTCAATGAAGTTAAGGAATTCTGCTACCTAGGCAGTAAAATAACCAATGACGGACGGAGCAAGGAGGACATCAAAAGCAGACTCGCTATGGCAAAAAACGCATTTCTGGCCAAGAGAAGTCTACTGATATCAAATACCGGCCTTAATTTGAGGAAGAAATTTCTGAGGATGTACGTCTGGAATACAGCATTGTATGGTAGCGAAACATGGACTGTGGGAAAACCGGAACAGAAGAGAATCGAAGCATTTGAGATGTGGTGCTATAGACGAATGTTGAAAATTAGGTGGACTGATAAGGTAAGGGATGAGGAGGTTCTACGCAGAACCCTAGAGGAAAGGAATATGTGGAAAACACTGATAAGGAGAAGGGACAGGATGATAGGGCATCTGCTAAGACATGAGGGAATGACTTCCATGGTACTAGAGGGAGCTGTAGAGGGCAAAAACTGTAGAGGAAGACAGAGATTGCAATACGTCAAGCAAATAATTGAGGACGTAGGTTGGAAGTGCTATTCTGAAATGAAGAGGTTAGCACAGGAAAGGAATTCGTGGCGGGCCGCATCAAACCAGTCAGTAGACACACACCAAAAAAGAAAAAAAAAGTCTTTTGAGGCGTTACACTGTGAGATTTTGAACTGTTTATTGGTGTATTTTTTAATTGAGTTTAATGAAGCTGAGGCAGCACGGGACTTCAGAATTGTACGCCATTTAATTGAGCGATAGTTCACACGAAATCTGCTAGCAATTGTTAATGTTACAGAGGGTTCGAGTGGAAACACCTTTGCTTGAAGTCATGATAGCAGCTCAGTACCTGTGAAGCGTCTCTGACACTCGTAAAACATTGTCAAAGTTGAATTATTTATTAGCTTCGTTCGCAGTCGTCTTGTTCTAGACAAGCCTTGTAGCCAATGCCTCCTTCAGTTGCATCTTGGATTCCAACTGACGGCTGCCAAATCAGCTGCTCGTCGGCAGGCCCAGGAAAAGAGTGAACTCGCGCTGCGGGCCGCTGTCGTGCGGTCATGGTCCAGCACGAATGGTCTCGTAGTAGCTGCCAGAGTGTGCTCCATCCCACTCTGAATTCTGTGTTGACCCTTCCTACCGGCCAGGTAGCTTTCAGCACCCGGAGGCATAGAAGTGTTGAACAAGAACATGGACCCCATGAGTTCCTGCTGTTGGTTTCTGTGCTGAAGTTCGGTGCTGCCAGTTTCCTACGACGGGGTGTTGTCGCAAGACAGTCACCTTCTCCATCATCAGTGTTAAGTGGCGAAGAATATGAAGTTCGTCTCAGGTACACCTTCAGCTGGTTTGTAGACTTTTCTGGAATATGTAGGACATACACTCCTGGAAATGGAAAAAAGAACACATTGACACCGGTGTGTCAGACCCACCATACTTGCTCCGGACACTGCGAGAGGGCTGTACAAGCAATGATCACACGCACGGCACAGCGGACACACCAGGAACAGCGGTGTTGGCCGTCGAATGGCGCTAGCTGCGCAGCATTTGTGCACCGCCGCCGTCAGTGTCAGCCAGTTTGCCGTGGCATACGGAGCTCCATCGCAGTCTTTAACACTGGTAGCATGCCGCGACAGCGTGGACGTGAACCGTATGTGCAGTTGACGGACTTTGAGCGAGGGCGTATAGTGGGCACGCGGGAGGCTGGGTGGACGTACCGCCGAATTGCTCAACACGTGGGGCGTGAGGTCTCCACAGTACATCGATGTTGTCGCCAGTGGTCGGCGGAAGGTGCACGTGCCCGTCGACCTGGGACCGGATCGCAGCGACGCACGGATGCACGCCAAGACCGTAGGATCCTACACAGTGCCGTAGGGGACCGCACCGCCACTTCCCAGCAAATTAGGGACACTGTTGCTCCTGGGGTATCGGCGAGGACCATTCGCAACCGTCTCCATGAAGCTGGGCTACGGTCCCGCACACCGTTAGGCCGTCTTCCGCTCACGCCCCCACATCGTGCAGCCCGCCTCCAGTGGTGTCGCGACAGGCGTGAATGGAGGGACGAATGGAGACGACTCGTCTTCAGCGATGAGAGTCGGTTCTGCCTTGGTGCCAATGATGGTCGTATGCGTGTTTGGCGCCGTGCAGGTGAGAGCCACAATCAGGACTGCATACGACCGAGGCACACAGGGCCAACACCCGGCATCATGGTGTGGGGAGCGATCTCCTACACTGGCCGTACACCTCTGGTGATCGTCGAGGGGACACTGAATAGTAAACGGTACATCCAAACCGTCATCGAACCCATCGTTCTACCATTCCTAGACCGGCAAGGGAACTCGATGTTCCAACAGGACAACGCACGTCCGCATGTATCCCGTGCCACCCAACGTGCTCTAGAAGGTGTAAGTCAACTACCCTGGCCAGCAAGATCTCCGGAGCTGTCCCCCATTGAGCATGTTTGGGACTGGATGAAGCGTCGTCTCACGCGGTCTGCACGTCCAGCACGAATGCTGGTCCAACTGAGGTGCCAGGTGGAAATGGCATGGCAAGCCGTTCCACAGGACTACATCCAGCATCTCTACGATCGTCTCCATGGGAGAATAGCAGCCTGCATTGCTGCGAAAGGTGGATATACACTGCACTAGTGCCGACATTGTGCATGCTCTGTTGCCTGTGTCTATGTGCCTGTGGTTCTGTCAGTGTGATCATGTGATGTATCTGACCCCAGGAATGTGTCAATAAAGTTTCCCCTTCCTGGGACAATGAATTCACAGTGTTCTTATTTCAATTTCCAGGAGTGTAGAATCGCTACAGTACCGTAATCATGGAATCGAGTGCTATCACTGTGAACGCCATCGATCGCATTGATCAACTCCTTGAGGGCTAGAGAGCTCGAGTATTTAAAGCTATATTCGCTTAACAGACTGTTAACTGCTGTAAAGGTTGTCTGATACTGGTTCTTCTGAAATAGGTACAGTTCTTTTGACGTTTCTTAGCTAACGACTATGAGTGTCACATTTCCTTTTGTTTTCTGTCCCATACTATTTTCTGCTCAACTCGTCCTCTCTCTCGGTGCGGTGTTGTAACGTGACGAAGCGATATACCACTTATTTCCTGACTCCGTCTCTGCCTCTAGCGTGACCACACGTTGCTTGTAGCGAGGTTGATGAGTTTTAATAAAATTTGACAATTTTCAAACCACTACTATTCTGTGCCGTGACAGTATGAACTGAGGCTTTTTTTATCATACTTCGTACGTTTAAATAGTGCTCCACAGGTACCCTCGATTTTTCATTAAACATTGTAAAGTCACTATTTCTAAGTTATGTCTCTGTGAATGAGAAAAAGTAGCTGCTTTTAATTTATCGACTTTTTTGGTTTGATTACCTATATTGGTCCTCCCTGACCACATTCGTATAATTATTATTTAAATTTCAAATAAGCGAGACTTCTACGGATTTATTATTGATTCAAAAATTGAACCATTTGCCGAATTTATAACATAGTTTGAACCGCCCTGTAAGATGACATGAACGATCTAAATGAATTCTGTTTTCTTTTGTTGACAAGAGGAATCCTAAGAAGTAGCTTTGAGTCTTGCCTGAGTAAAAGCGTAATTCTTTTGTCGCTACAGAAAACGGACGATGTAGTAAACTTTATTTTAAACCCTGCCGGGGCAACATTTCTAAATTACTTCGGTGGCACACGGTATTACTAATGCAATTTATTGGAAGAAAATCGCATACAAAACGATACGGCGACCAGTTATAGATCATTTTTCAAACGTTTGGAATCGTGAAGGAGACATGACAGTAGACACTGAACGGATTCAAAGATACGTTGTTGGAATTGTGAAACGTCAGTGCAAAGGAAAAGTACAAATCTGCGTTCTGCCCCTGGTGGACCAATCGGAACCAACCGACCGACCGCTACGCCATCCTCTCGGATTTCTTTATCTGCTGCTACTTCACAACTCGTCAGTTGGCAACGTGAGGCTGAGTGTACTCCCGTTCCACTACTCGCACGGAGCGATAATCACTGGCGGTAACAGGAATCGAAACGAGGTCTTCTACGTAGCAATCAGAACAGCCAACCACTGTGCTACGATGGTGGGCACAAGTCTGTGTAACTAACAAGAAGCTTTAACATGGATGTAACGTAAGAGTGCAGAGTCTCGCCGCGGTAACATTGCATACAATGTTCTCGGGTTTCTATCCGTGCCTAGTGATTAAAACTACACGACCTTTCGGCCGAGCACTTCTTGCCAAAGTCAAGTGATATGACTGTCAGCGAGCTGCTGGTATGTCCTTATGTACACTAGCTGCCGGCTCTGGCGTCACTGGTACTCGCGGCACCGCCATACATGGGCATTCGTTGCCTCTGCGTTCGATGTGCTCGATTCAGCTGCCTCATCGCTGGGTTCCACGCCTTGCTCAGCTGGAGTCGATCGCCTCTATTTTGGGTGGTACCGGTGGTTTTTATTTCAATTGCTTCTTCAGTTACATAGTCCCAGAAGCTGTTAGAGCGAGCCACGACGGAGGCTTCGCCAAAGTGTGTTCGGTGAGAATTTTTTAAAGCATGCTCGGGTGAAACAGAATTCTCGGGCCAGCTTAGGCGATAAAATCTCTCATGCTCCTTTCTGAGTGACCTGGGTCCTCTGAGACTTGTTGGGCCTTTAACTGGTCTCAGTAATTGAGGGATTGTTGTCAGATGCCTGAAGATCTATTTAATCTTGTGTCGCTTCGCAGGCGACTTATCTTGCCCGCCACGAAGCCATAGAACCAAAAAAAAAAAACGGGTTTCTTTTCCTGCTCACCATCGGTGGTCTTATGAACGTTATAGCCGTTGTTACTGGAGACCTTGCGTAGATGGCTCAGTTCACGGGACGGGTTATCAGTATCTGATATCATGCTTGCACGATGCAGCAATGTTTGTAACACAGTATGCTTATGTGCCTGGCGATGATCTCTGGTGGCGTGCAAGTAGAGATCGTTTTTTTTTGTTTTTTTTTTTTTTTTAAAAAGCTGTGACCAAGGCACCAATTTCCTTTTAGGTGGACGAGGTCGTCAAGGAAGATGAACCCATTGTCTTTTGTTACCTCCACGGTGAACTGGATGTTGCTGTTAATAATGTTAAAGTGTCCAGGAACTCGTCAAAAGTCTCGCGTACATGGTGTCAAATGAAGAACGTGGCGTGAACATATCGAAAGAAACGATTAGGATTTAATGGCGCATTGTGTGAGGCAATGTCCTCAAAATTTTCCATGAAGAGGTTTCCAACGGAGCTAACGGGCTAGACACTGCAACGCCGTCCGTCTGATGGTAATACTTACCGTTGTACAGAAAATAAGGAGACGTAAGAGGGTGCCTAAATAGCGTGACCACGGCACTTACAAAGAGCTGTGATGCAGGTCCACACATTCCTAAACAGCACTAACACATCAAAACTGACAAAAATCTGCTGACTTTTTAATATTATGTTTGAAATGTCCTGCAAGTGGAGCCAAGTAATACGACAACTTGTATGTTGGAAAAAATGGTGGATACGATAAGGCGGATTTGCGTCCTGTCCGTGAAGATCTTCTGTGACGTGTTTGAGCTATTCAGGCCCACTCTTAGGTCTTCTTATTTTCTGTTGAACGGCCAGTATTACAATCAGACTGACGGCGTTACAATTGATAGCCCCTTACTTCCAGTTTTTGAAAACCCTTTTATGGATAATTTTATTATTATAAAAACAACATCGTTTATCTCACATAGGCATCATGAAGATAAGCCTGCAGAAACATATAGACAGTCATTTTTTCCTCACTCGATAAATGCGTGTTATAGGACAGAAAACTGGTAACGTACGCGGCCCAGACACATTAACGTGACCACCGCTTATGTTTGACATGCAATGACCACTCATAGTCGGCAAATAGCAGCACCAGAGGTGTGTTGTTGTGGTCTTCAGTCCTGAGACTGGTTTCATGCAGCTCTCCATGCTACCCTATCCTGTGCAAGCTTCTTTATTTCCCAGTACCTACTGCAACCTACATCCTTCTGAATCTGCTTAGTGTATTCATCTCTTGGTCTCCGTCTACGATTTTTACCCTCCACGCTGCCCTCCAATGCTAAGTTTGTGATCCCTTAATGCCTCAGAACATGTCCTACTAACCGGTCCCTTCTTTTTGTCGAGTTGTGCCACAAAATCCTCTACTCCCCAAATCTATTCAATACCTCCTCATCAGTTATGTGATCTACGCATCTAATCTTCAGCATTCTTCTGTAGCACCACATTTCGAAAGCTTATATTCTCTTCTTGTACAAACTATTTATCGTCCATGTTTCACTTCCACACATGGCTACACTCCATTCAAATACTTTCAGAAATGACTTCCTGACACTTAAATCTATACTCGATGTTAACAAATTTGTCTTCTTCAATAACTCTTTCCTTGCCATTGCCAGCCTACGTTTCATATCCTCTCTACTTCGACCGTCATCAGTTATTTTGCTCCCCAAATAGCAAAACTCCTTTACTACTTTAAGTGTCTCATTTACTAATGTAATTCCCCCAGCATCACCCTCCTTAAGTCGACTATATTCCATTATCCTCGTTTCGGTTTTGTTGATGTTCATCTTATATCCTCGTTTCAAGACACTGTCCATTCCGTTCAACTGCTCTTCCAAGTCCTTTGCTTTCTCTGACAGAATTACAATGTCATCGGCGAACCTCAAAGTTTTTATTTCTTCTCCGTGGATTTTAATACCTACACCGAATGTTTCTTTAGTTTCCTTCACTGCTTGCTCAATATACAGATTTAATAACATCGGGGAGAGGCTACAACCCTATATCACCCTCTTCCCAACCACTGCTTCCCTTTCATGTCCCTCGACTCTTATAACTGCCATCTGGTTTCTGTACAAATTGTAAATAGCGTTTCGCTCCCTGTATTTTATCCCTGTCACCTTTAGAATTTGAAAGAGAGTATTCCAGTCAACACTGTCAAAAGCTTTCTCTAAGTCTACAAATGCTAGAAACGTAGGTGGAGGGTATAGAAAGCGCGTTGGAGGAACGCGGAAAACAGTGCAATTGTTGCCGTAATGCGGAAACGGACGGATTTATCTGACGTTCAAAAGGACTTGATCATTAGCTTTCGGCGCAAGGATACAAGCACATTCGAAATGGCTACGCTGGTAAACTGCATTGCGTTGTGGTTAAAGTGCACCTGCGGTCATAGTACGTCGTGGATCGCAAATGGAGCTATCCATAACCGGTACCGAGACAGATGTGGTTCATCACGGGCTGTAAACAGCGGGGGTGAACGACGGCTAGAGAGATGGGCACGGTCGAATAGACGTAATACCGTTGAGTAACTGACCGACCAGAGGAACCAAGGAGCTACGAATACTGTCTCCTGATCGACCTGTAGTAGGCGCCTGATTTATGCATCGACGATGATCTCTGTTCATCAGCGCCGAGGGCTGGAATCTGTTCATCAGTACTGCAACTAGACGTCGACTGACTAGCGACAGGCGGCCTTTTCAAATAAATCATGCTTTATGCTCCATCGGGCAGATGGCCGTTTGCGTGTACGACGTGAAACGAAAGCAAACAACCTGCAACAGTCGACGAAAGGGTTCAGGGCGGAGGTCATTCTCTGGGTCACCTCGTCTCTCTTGTAATGATCCTTGGGTACTGTGTCCACTACCGCGGGCCGTTTGGTTTTCCTCGGCACGATGGCATCTTACAGCGGGACAACACAACGTGTCGCACAGCTCGTAGTGTACGTGTGCGGTTCGAAGAGCATCAGGAGCAGTTTACCGTACTCTCCTGGTAAGCAGACTTCCTGAATTTAAACCCAAGAATATGAGGGGCCACCTCGATTTGAGTGTTCACGCAATGGATCCTCAACCAGAAACCTAGCGCGGCTGGAAACGGCACTGAAGTCGGCGTGACTTCACATCCCTGTTAGCACCTTCCAGAAACCCATTGGCTCTCTTCCTCGACTTCTCACAATGGCTCGCTCTGCAAAAGATGGTTATACAGGCTTGTGACAGATGATCACGGTGTAGTACCTTGGCAAACTATCAATTCTCCCTTTTGTGCTGCAATTCAGGCCTGCGTGTCATGTGGGAATGACTATACAAGCTTGCTCTAACTAAACTGCCCTTTTATATCGATGTATATTGACCCATGAAATTATTGTTATAACACGACCTAACTTCAAGAATAAACTGAAACAGGCACCATTTAACCACTTACTTTTCACAACAATAAACTATGGGCTTGAAAGAACGATCCAGTTTCCTAGCAGTCAGATCATCGCTTGACTTGCGAAATGTTTAATATGTTGTACATTATAGACAAAATATGTGCACTGAACGTACTTGACTCACCATTGCTAATTTAAATATTTTTCTACAAAGAAACTGAAAATACGGCATAACGAGAGGAACACAGCGTTATTTCGTGTATCGTTCGCTGCTACAAAAATCTCTACATATGCTTACCTTCTGGGTCCTGAAGTAAGCCTAAGAAAGATGCCATTAATAACTCTTGTACGGAATGAAACAACGCCGCATGTTCAAAAATATACTCACTGAATAGACTCTCTTGCTGAAGGAAATTGATCATGACAGTATTACTTCTAAGTTCATGACCAAATGGCATGTTGAAAAGAACCTTATACAAATGTTCTCATTTGAGAATGGTAAGGCGCATGAATAAATGCAGAAATATTTTGTATCAATTATTGATTATCTCAGTCCGAAAACAATGCTCAGATTACATGGAAGGACCGAGTTAAATATAAATCAACCTCGTAGGACGTGTACTATTGCATTATAAAGACTTCGCTGAGAAAGTACGACACAGATGAAAACGCTAGGAATCGTTAGATGAATGAAGAACGGACTTATACCTCGTCAAACATTTAAATGCATAAATAGAGAGAACGAGTCCTGATGTAAATTAATACATACTGAGTGCCCTTTAGTTAAACGTCATGTAGAAAAGTATAATTCATAATCGGTCAGTACAGATGTGAAACCTTGTATCAATATAGTACGTGAAGCTGCACGTTCTAATGTTTTACGTTGTTACCCGCTGCTCGTGACCAGAAACAGCAAGATGCAATACTCATTGTAAATTTTCACATACAAACCCTAGCTACAACCACCAGACTATATCCATGTACGTATATATATACATGAGGCCGGTCCCACTCTCCACATTACACCTAACACGTCACTGAAAAGAAGAGAGCCTTTGTTCCTCTTTCAAACGCCGACTATGCTGCTCTGCTCTGGTTGCGTTGATTTCCTTTTGGTCGAGCCATACTGTTCACTACAGATCGTCATAAAGACCACCCATCACGGCTGACCGAGAACTACTCCACAAAATATAAATAGTGGGCACAGATTTTCATACTAAAATTGCTAGCATGTTAACAGATTCGAAAATACGAGAAAATGTAAATTTACAAACACTACAGGCAATTTTCAGTGCTATGTGTGTTTGCTAGAAACTCTTCACTTGCATCACAAAGCTATTGTTATATTACGTATGGTTGTATTTTGTCCGTTAGGTGACAGCGAAAACTGTACCGAACGACATTCCGATGTCAAGGAACACAGAATCAACCTGGAAGTCACCATTGACTGCCTTCTGGGCCACGTAAACGAAGAGAGTGAGTTAGGTTGCGTGAGTTCATTTATCAAGGAATGCATATTGATACCTAAGGAAGAGATTTTTCGGTCTTTAGAAAATTCATAATGAGTGGCAGTAAAATGCGTTCCACAATTAAAGAAGAGGTCGCCGCCTGCGATGTAGAGCTGTAGTTGTAGCATCTGCTTGAAGACCTTTCTGAAAATTGGTGTGAGCTGCACGTTCTTCCAAGCACTTGAAACACTACGCTTCTCCAGAGACCTAAGCTAGATTATGTTATAAGAGGGGTAAGTTCTTTTACTTACTGTACGGAGAATCATAGAGGTTAATAAACGTAGACATGGTCCGTAGTAGGCTGTGATGTGATTTTTATTTAATCGTGCAATTTGCTAATTTCTACACCTTGTCATTGTCAAGCACTTGTAATATCAATAAGGAAAAGCACTACATTGTCTGCATGCATCGCTGTGTATAAATAAAACTTTATACACCTCACATTAAGATAAAATATTACAGCAGAAATTGGTTATAAGAAATTAGTGCAGTAATGTTTTATCTTAATGTGACGGGTGTAAAGTGCTACTTAACACGGCTATGTAAGCTGACAATGTAGCGCTTTTCCGAGTTGCTTTTTCAGGTGCTCGATAATGACAAGTAGTCGAAATTAGTTAACCCACAGCCTACTATGGACCATATTTACGTATAGGAAGCACTGGAGGTTGTGGATCCCCACAAATACAAAATTTTAATCATATAGGTGATACATAAGGTTCAGTCAGCTTTCCCTTTCTCATAGATTTATAATGGTTTTCCACACCACGGTCATTTTTTTACGTTATTTTATATTTTGGATTTCGTACGGTGATAGAAAAAAGGAACTGTAGAATAATCGTCCTTAGTGAAGCATTTCTGGGAAACGGAAAATTAGTATTTCGGCCTTCTCTCATCTTCTGTTTTATTGACTTTATCGTCACTGAGTTCTTAGGCAGATGACTTTGATTCACTTACAGACTTCAGCTAAGACCAAAACATTTTACAATTTAATTTTTGATATGTTCATTAAACTTCACTTTAGAATTACGCATCATTAAACTTCACTTTAGAATCACGCATATTGAGGCATCATTCTGTTTTTGTTTACCTACAACGCTTTGACTATAAAAAATGGCTCTGAGCACTATGGGACTCAACATCTGTGGTCATCAGTCCCCTGGAACTTAGACCTACTTAAACCTGACTAACCCAAGGACATCACACACATCCATGCCCGAGGCAGGATTCGAACCTGCGACCGTAGAGGTCACGCGGTTCCGGACTGAAGCGCCTAGAACCGCACAGTCACATCGGCCGGCGCTTTGACTATACGTGTGGTAAAGAGAGAGAGGAATATGTTAAATGATGATACTGAGCGTGTAGTTCAGTGTGTAAAGGCAGATGCAAATCTAATAATCATGGGTGAATGGAACGTTTAGTATAGGAAATGAATAGGAGGCAGATTTACGAGAGAATATGGGCTCCGTAGTAGGAATGAGAGATATAAATACTAATTTAGTTCTTCATTAAATATTACGAATAACAGTGGGTACATTGCTCAAAAATTACAATATTCTGGCGACGCGGGAAGATTCCAGCTGGATTACAACATGATCGCACAGATATTCCGAAACCAGAAACTGTATTGTAACGCATACCCAAATGCAAGGACAGATCACAATTCAGTAGCGATGAAATTTACGAGAATCTTCGGGAAAAATTAACGTAGAAAGAAGTCATATATAGTAGTGAGGAAGTTGGACAAAATAATACACACATCAAAAACGTTTTTCATCACCCCGGTTCCAGAACTCCTGAAGACAGACGCTGAATGTAGATATTGTAGCACAGACACAGTCCCTTTGACTGTTCAGAGATGTTACTAAACCCACCCAAAGATGTAAACAAGCATGCACTGAGCGGCGCCTATTAGATGGAGGGGTCCGGCAGCCGATCAGTTCCAATCATTCCACCAGAAAGGAGGTACACGTCTCGTGTTGTTGTAGTTAAGCTGTGCCTAGACGGTGAATACGCGGTTCGATAGCGTCCGCATTGTTACTCTGTGCCAGGAAGTGCTCTCAACAAGGGAAGTGTTGAGTGAAACAAAGCGATGTTGTTCGGACATGGAGGTGATACAGAGAGACAGGAACTGGCAATGACATGCCTCGCTCAGACCGCCCAAGGGCTACTACTGCTGTGGATGACCGCTACCTACGGATTATGGCTTGGAGGAACCCTAACAGCAACACCTCCAAGTTGAATAATGTTTTTCGTGCAGGCCCAGGACATCGTGTTACGACTCAAACTGTGCGCAATAGGCTGCATGATGCGAAACTTCACTCCCGACGTCCATGGCGTGGTCCATCTTTGCAACGACGACACCATGAACCGCGGTACAGATGGGCCCAACAACATGTCAGAGGGACCGCTCAGGATTGGCATCACGTTCTCTTGACCGATGAGTGTAGCATATGCCTTCAACCAGCCAATCGTCGGAGATGTGTTTGAAGGCAACCCGGTTAGGTTGAACGCCTTAGACACACTGTCCAGCAAGTGCAGCGAGATGGAGGTTCTCTGCTGTTTTGGGTTGGCACTATGTGGAGCCGACATACGACGCTGGTGGTCATGGAAGGCGCCGTAACGACCGTAAGATACGTGAATGCCATCCTCCGACCGATAGTGCAACCATATCGGCAGCATGTTGCCGAGGCATTCGTCTTCATGGACGACAATTCGCGCCCCCATCGTGCACATCTTGTGAATGACTTCGTCCAGGATAACGACATCGCTCGACTTGAGTGGCCAGCATGTTCTCCTGACACGAACCCTATCGAACAGATTGAAAAGGGCTGTTTGTGGACAACGTGACCCACCAACCGGTACAGCAATCTGGACCACCACCTCTGAAAGACTCGCTATATTGTGTTACAACGTGCAGTGTGTGGTTTTCATGACCAATTAAAAGGGCGGAAATGATGTTTTGTTGATCTCTATTCCAATTGTCTGTACGGGTTCCGGAACTCTCGGAACCGAGGTGATGCAAAACTTTTTTGATGTGTATAGGTGCATGAGAGATAATTGCGAAGAAACCTTAGGTAACTGAAGAAATATTTCAACTCATCGATCAAGTTAGACAAGACGAAATGGCTGCAGGAAAAATGCGGATAACTCTAGAAGAAAATGGTTGTCAGAAACACTGATTTAGCATACAGGAAAGTCAGATCAACCTTTGTTGAAATTAAAAAGGGGAGGTATCAACATTTAAAGAGGAGTAGTAATAGCACTGTTAACCGAAGAGGAGAAATTTGACGCGTGGTAAAGTATCGAAGACCTCCTGGAAAAGAAATGAAGTCGACACAGAAGACATAGGAAATCCAGTAGTAAAGTCAGATTTAACAGAGCTTTGGCAGACTTGCAATCGAATAAAGGAGAAGGAGATGACATTCCATCGGGATTTCTAGAGTCATTGTGGGAAGCGGTTTCTAGAATCTGTGAGTATGAAGACCTATTGTCAGACTTTTGAAAAATATCTCTTCCACTAGTCCCGAAGATACCAAGAACAAATAAATGCGTGGCCTGTCGCACAATGAGCGTAGCAGCTCAGCAGTTTGCTGCAAGAATGATGTGCAAAGGGTTGATAAAAATTGATATGGTAGATGATGATCAGTGTGGCTTTTGGAAAGGTAAGTGGTACCAGAGAGGTGGTTCTTACGTTACGCTTCCTAATGAAATCGAGACTGATGAAAACATCCGATAATGTAAAGGGGTGTCATATGTGAAATTATCAGTAAAAATGTGTAAGCTGTAGGAAAAAAACGTGTTATACACAATTTGTACATGCAACAAGAGGGAAAAATGATAATGAAAAACGAAGAATCAAGTGTTTCTTTTAGAAAGAGATAAGATTGTGGAATCAGCCCTCCGTTCTTACTGTTCATACGTCAAGTAACTATGAGAGAATTAAAAGCAAGGTTCACATGCGGGATCAACATTCAAGGTGAAAGGATACTAATAATAAGTTTTGCTTATGACATTATCATCAGTAAAAGTGAAGAAGAATTTCACGGCCTGTTAACCTGAATGAACAGTCAACTAAGCACATACTACGGACTGAGAGTAAACAGAAGAAAGACGAAAGTAATGAGGAGTATCAGAAATGAGAGTAGCAATAGAATTAACACCAACATTGCGGACCACGAACTGAACGAGTGTTAAAGAATTATTTTTGCCTGCACACAAAGTAACAAGTGACGGGCGAAGCAATGACATAAAATGCAGACTAACGCAAGCGAAGAGGGAATTCCTGACCGAAAAAGTCGGCCTTAAATTGCATAAGAAATTTCTGAGAATGTGTGTTTGGAGCACGACGTTGTATGGAAATGAAACTTGGACTGTGAAAAAACTGGAAAAGAAGAGGATCCGAGCCTTTGAAATGAGGTGATATAGAAGGATGTTGAAAACTGAGTCGACTGAGCAGATAAGAAATGCAGAGATCCTCTGTGCAATCGGCAGGGAGATGAAAATAAGACAAGAAGAAGGGAGAGGATGACAGGACATGTGTTAAGACAACAAGGAAAAACTTCCATTGTGTTTGAGGGAGCTTGTGACGGGAAGAACTAATGGTGAAGGCAGAGACTGAAACAGATCCAACAGAGAAATGAGGACGTAGGGTGCAAGAGCTACCCGAGAAGAAGACGTTGGCACAGGAAAGGAAGTCATCGCTGGCATCATCAAACTAGTCAGAAGACGGTGTAGCTCTTCTGCGTTTTGCTTTGCCATGCTTCACATCTTTTCTCGACACGTGCCTGTTTTAGGTGTAATGCACAATTTACTAGATGTTTTATTATTTAGGCTATAAATAAGTCTCACCTGCTGACGTACAGCGTATAGTTGTGACACCCATTCCATTCAGAGTTTAAAAATTCGTCGCTATTCATTCATAGTTTTAGACAATTTTCCATTTATAGTACTACGTGGACAGTATTGTCTTTCATAAGCGAGACTAATTTTGACACTCCTGCTATTAAGTAATACGATACTAACATTTTCATCTTCTGATCTGCAGTGGTGAAAGCTACTTTCTGAGGTTAATGTGGCTGATAATCTCCCCTCTCTGGAGTAATACCTTAATACATCGGGTCTGTGGAAGGTTTTTTTTCCATCTCAGAAAAACCCACAGTTTGATTAAAAGAGCTGTAGCTGTAGAAATTTTGCGAAGTAACGTGACGTTGGCCACTGCTTGTAGGGGAAGTGAAAAATAAGAGACAGTTCTTTTCGTGCAATAGGTTTTAAACGCGAGACGGCTGGCTGGGACATTGACACATGACCCACGCACGCTACACGAGCCGGAGGCACACCCAGGGGAGTGAGCAAGGGAAGAGTTCTGCGGAGAGAAAAAAATGGTCTCGTGGGTATGTACAGACCCCGGGTGCATCGCTGTCTTTAAACAGCAAAGGTTCACCTCTTACATTAAATACTTCGCATGAACGAAAAGTCTTGGAGTCGGCAGTTACAAAAAACAACAGAAGCAGGCGTCAGGTTGAGAATATTACACCACCATTACAAACTACTCTCCTACATGTAGCTAAAGTGTCGCACACGTTATAGCGTGACAACTGGGTAGTCTGTTCTCGTGAAAGTTCTGTTTAAAGATTTCACTTCATAGCACAGTGGTAATTTATAGCGGATCTTTTGGATACTTTATTGCAACTTCAAGAACCAATTTTCACGCTAGATCCTAGTGTACACATTATATGTAATATCGATAATGTATGAAACATCAGTAACAGAAATATTCTGGAAAGTTACTATATCAAGTTCATAGCACCATCCTGTACACATTTCTTTCAATTCCCCGTCCATGAGTACATCCATGTTCTGCAAATCTCTTTGAAGTCCATGGCATAGTGTACTTCCTATTGTATCAGTTGTTTATTGCACAGCATTAAATTTACTGATTTACAAGACTCTCAAGGAGACTAAATAGCGTTGTATTCAGTTTAATCAATGATGCATTCTGTAGTGAGAAATCTGTCGTTAATAAGCACTAACATGTGTATAACAAAAGAACAGCTGAGTACGACTGCCCGCTACAACCGCGTATTCACTTATTGACAAGCTCTTACTCTAGTGCTCTAATTTTCTGATAATCCGTACCTGGAAATATGGAAAAAAAGATATGTCAAGACCTCAAACTACAGTTTGCATGTAAATTAGATCTCAAGTGAAGGGTCACTGAAAAAGTCCTTTTCTCACAATGAACGTATCAACTAAATAATTGACACGTTGCGAAAGACATATTGATCTGAAGAACCACGCGTTTTATTCCGCTTGACGAACGACCACGCAGACTGTAGGACTGTAAGGATCCATCATGCGTAGCGTTTGTAGTAAAATTTGGTTTGGCGATTGCATGCAGTTGGGCGTATTTCTATGTAATTGTAGCGACGAAGCCGATATAAAAGGTACGCTGAATGTGTTTCTCCACTCCATTTCCGACCTGGTTCAGCAACAGTAATCCAGTTTTCAAATATAAAGGTCGTCTGTTGCTTGTACGTCTTTCGCGCTAGTGTCGCATCTCCAGAATTTCTGTGAATTAGCAGTAACGTGTGTATTATACGAAGTTGTAACCACGAGCCTGTTGAAGCCCTGATAGGTAACTGTTGACTTAAGTGACTGATAAAAAAATGTTCAAATGTGTGTGAAATATTATGGGACTGAACTGCAAAGGTCATCAGTCCCTAAACTTACACACTACTTAACCTAAATTATCCTAAGGACAAACACACACACCCATGCCCGAGGGAGGAATCGAACCTCCGCCGAGACCAGCAGCACAGTCCATGACTACAGCGCCCTAGACCGCTCAGGCTTACGGTTCTATATTCGACGATTATGTTTATTTTTTGATTCGTGCAGTTCACACTGTCTAAGGTAACTTTTTTTGTATATTACTCAAGTCAATAGTAACATAGCAGATGTGCGATAGGCTATTTGTTGCAACTGTATGTACATACGTTATCGTTAATCTACAGAAATTATGAAGATGCGCCACTAGCGTGAAACACGATAATTTTAACATAAATACAGATACTGACTTTTCACTAAAATCATAAACACAAAAATAAAAAAATATATTGGTTTCGGTATCATTGCATCCTCTTTTTGGGTACGTCATGTAATATTGACGTTTTTCATAAACATAGTTAACTTCTCCCACAGTCTCAGTGCACCCGTGTGCACAATCTGAACATCTTGAAGTAACCTCAAAGGTATCATATTTAGCACTTCCGAGAATTTATGAACGCTATAGCAAGACACCCCCTGTGTCTTGGTCGTTACACAATGATATTATCGACATCATTATCACGGATTATTCCTGTATGGGAGGCGAGAGGATGATCACCATGTTAATGTCGATGCTATGATCTTCAGTTCGAAGCCTGGTTTGATGTTCTCCACGCTAGTTTAACTTGTGCAGGATCTTTTCATTTCTGCATAACTAATGCAACCTACATCCATTTGGACTAGTGTAGTCATACCTGTGTCTCCCTCTAAAAATTTTATCCCCTACAGTTCCCCAATTAACAGGCCAAATACTTATTGCTTAAGGATATATCTTTTTAAATGATCTACTCTTTTTATCAAGTTGTGTCGCAAATATATTTTACTCACTTTTGATCAATTTGATACTTCGTTATTAGTTATTTGATCTAATCCTCTAACTTTCACAATTCTTATGCAGTACATTTCAGGGGATCCTGCCGAGGTTAGTTGGCTTACATCCTTCAACAACACAAATAGAGGTCAGAGTGATATATAATTCCTGAACAGGGGAATTAGCCTGTTCAGTAGAAGGGAGAACAATCTGGGTGACTGATCCGTCCTTGTGCTATTAGCCAACATGGCTTTGTTACCTTGGTACTATGAACAACTGAAAAGAACGGTAAACTACAGTATTTATATTTCCTAAAGACGTGCTGCGTTAAGGTATGGCTTAATGGTGATTCCGGCCTTGTGGATAAAATATTCTGGAGTAAGTCTCCTATTTCCCGTCCCCGGGCGAGGACTATTAACGAGGGTATGCTCGTAAGGAGAAACATGTTAATGAAATGACGGCAGTTCAGTATCACGAAGTTTTTTACTTACTCATGTTGTGTTCTTATGAATTTCGTAATTCCTTCGTATTTCAGAACTTAAGAACCTGTTGGAGGTTATAAACGTGTATAAAGAACTATAAGTATCGTACTCGAGTCTTACCCGGTCGATATTATAAGGGAAAAATTCCCGAATATCGGAGGGTGATGAAGAGAATTTTTGTTCAGATTATTCATTTTCTTCTCCTCTATGTAGTAACTGTCATGCTGGATACATCCTCTGTACTGACAATCAGTGGTGGGTATCACTCTTCCTTCGCTTGGAAACTCCGAATGCACAGACAATGCGCAACTGCCCTGAGTCAGTTATTAGTGCTTGACTGTCAACCCATCTTTACAGCTTCTGATACGCCTTTACATCCTTTTCTTCTCACTAAACGCTACTGGTGCTCTATTGAACACCTCGTTGGACTAATATTCTTCGGAGAAATGATATCAAGGATGAGAGAAGGAATACCTTCTATGGGAGTTTTAGTCTTTCAAGGAACGTGGTAGAGGTTCTGTAAAGATTCAATAGTAGGAGGGAGTTATTGACAGAACTGAAAAAGTATGTCGGAATTCGTGGCCGGATGTCTCTGTTAGCAAGGTCATTGGCAGCCAAAATCAAGAAAAGTCAAGACTTCGAGGTTGATTTTTCGTCTAACAAACAGTTTCAATCTCTCTCCAGGAGTTCAACATATGCCTCGAGTATTACTTTACTGATAGAGTTATAAGATTATTAATCATTGGAAGAATTGCTGCTATGAATCATCAAAGAGGCTTCATAAGTGACAGCGGGTGAAATTGAGCGAGGAAAATTTGTCATAACTCTTACGCCAATGATGGGTGTTGAAGCTGTTTCTTTCGTGTCTCTCATTTGGTTTCCAAGATAATGGTATTTGAAAAACTATACAAAGCAAGAATTCGCTCAAACATTAGGAACAACAATGATTTACTTTCCACATCTGACTATCAATTACACTCCTGGAAATTGAAATAAGAACACCGTGAATTCATTGTCCCAGGAAGGGAAAACTTTATTGACACATTCCTGGGGTCAGATACATCACATGATCACACTGACAGAACCACAGGCACATAGACACAGGCAACAGAGCATGCACAATGACTGCACTAGTACGGTGTATATCCACCTTTCGCAGCAATGCAGGCTGCTATTCTCCCATGGAGACGATCGTAGAAATGCTGGATGTAGTCCTGGGGAACGGCTTGCCATGCCATTTCCACCTGGCGCCTCAGTTGGACCAGCGTTCGTGCTGGACGTGCAGACCGCGTGAGACAACGCTTCATCCAGTCCCAAACATGCTCAATGGGGGACAGATCAGGAGAACTTGCTGGCCAGGGTAGTTGACTTACACCTTCTAGAGCACGTTGGGTGGCACGGGATACATGCGGACGTGCATTGTCCTGTTGGAACAGCAAGTTCCCTTGCCGGTCTAGGAATGGTAGAACGATGGGTTCGATGACGGTTTGGATGTGCCGTGCACTATTCAGTATCCTCTCGACGATCACCAGAGGTGTACGGCCAGTGTAGGAGATCGCTCCCCACACCATGATGCCGGGTGTTGGCCCTGTGTGCCTCGGTCGTATGCAGTCCTGATTGTGGCGCTCACCTGCACGGCGCCAAACACGCAAACGACCAGCATTGGCACCAAGGCAGAAGCGACTCTCATCGCTGAAGACGACACGTCTCCATTCGTACCTCCATTCACGCCTGTCGCGACACCACTGGAGGCGGGCTGCACGATGTTGGGGCGTGAGCGGAAGACGGCCTAACGGCGTGCGGGACCGTATCCCAGCTTCATGGACACGGTTGCGAACGGTCCTCGCCGATACCCCAGGAGTAACAGTGTCCCTAATTTGCTGGGAAGTGGCGGTGCGGTGCCCTACGGCACTGCACGTCTTGGCGCGCATCCGTGCGTCGCTGCGTTCCGGTCCCGGGTCGACGGGCACGTGCACCTTCCGCCGACCACTGGCGACAACATCGATGTACTGTGGAGACCTCAGGCCCCACGTATTGAGCAATTCGGCGGTACGTCCACCCGGCCTCCCGCATGCCCACTATACGCCCTCGCTCAAAGTCCGTCAACTGCACATACGGTTCACGTCCACGCTGTCGCGGCATGCTACCAGTGTTAAAGACTGCGATGGAGCTCCGTATGCCACGGCAAACTGGCTGACACTGACGGCGGCGGTGCACAAATGCTGCGCAGCTAGCGCCATTCGACGGTCTACACCGCGGTTCCTGGTGTGTCCGCTGTGCCGTGCGTGTGATCATTGCTTGTACAGCCCTCTCGCAGTGTCCGGAGCAAGTATGGTGGGTCTGACACACCGGTGTCAATGTGTTCTTTTTTCCATTTCCAGGAGTGTAGAATAAAGATTTAAAAAAAAATTACTTGTAAATTGTTAGTACTCTTCCATTCGTTAAAAGATTGAAGTTACTGGTCCAAAGTCAATCTTGGTTGTTGGCATGTTTGGTGACATAACCAGGTAAGTAGATTTATGTTGTCACACAAGGAAATGTTTGAAAAAAGATTATCGGATTTCGTACTGAAATTGCAGGCTCAACTTTCAGTAATAAAATACCTAATGGTACACCGCCTCCAGTTTCGTTAAAACATCCAAAAATTGTTTTCACAACTGAGTTAAAGCAGAGGAAATAATAGGTTAATGAATTTGCTGAAATAAGACAGTTTTGAACTAAACTGTGTGTTATCATTCATGGAACACATTTCAGTGGGTGAACTTGTATCTGTATCATTCAGCGTTCAGAAATTGAGGAAGGAATAATTAGAAACAATTTAACAATATATGTTCATACACAGAAAATGATTACTTGAAAAGAAAAGTAACATAACATCGCTTTATATCTTGCCTTTGCATTCTTACAACTGATTAAAAGAAGTAGCTTCCAATAAAATGACATTCCATTATGAATACTCTGTTTCGTAAGACATCAACTTCTAGCGGGGTGTGTGCGGGTGAGGGGGTGGATTTTGATGACAGGTACACTAGTGTGAAGGATCCTGCTAGTAAGAGCGATCGAGGAGGTACGCACAACCGTTTAATCTGGGACTAGCTGGTTGAAGAGTTCAACATTTTTCACATACCAGAAATCGTGTGTTGGAAAGAAGTCTCAGGACGATTGGGGCTCGAATCTCTAGCAAATCCAAAAACATTTCATTTATATCTTATTCACTTCATACATCAGGTTCTTCTGTTACAAATTTACGTATTCAGCGGTAGATTATTCTCAGTAAGTAATTTACCTCTTACAAAGTCTTGATGGCCAGTCAGATCAGAGTCACACACTTTTTTTCGACTGTATGGCTTCTAACAATCCCACCACTGTTATTCTAGAGACGCCGCGACGCTGAGGGAATTCAGCAACTCTTGTCTATTACATAAATACACTCTGAGAAACATGTAGGAAGTACAGAAAGAATATTCATTTCCACAGGCTATTTCGCTAAAACACAACAGTATTATAACCTTACATGGCGGTTATAAATTTGTCGATCCTAGACACTGTTTGACAAAGAGTTAAATGAAAAAGTGTTACGGACAGATGAAGCACAAATTAAACATTAACGGTGCTAATACGCTTATTAAGAATATTTTACTCCTCTTCCCTCTTCCGTTAGGTACAGAGCCGTATGCAGAACAACATGTTACGGAAACCCTGCTTTTGTCAAATGGTATGAAGGCCATAACTATAACTGTAAGGGAAACTGCATATTGGACTATTGTTTCACATGTAAAAAAACTGTAAATATCGCTTCACTTATGGTTCCGAGACTGGCAAGAGATGATGTAATGGAATATTTGTGATAAACAGTGTTTTACATCTTGTAGTAAAGTCGTAGTTGATTGGGAGGCCTTGAGAGAGGCACAGCAGCAAGAATTACTTAGACCTTAGTGGATGTCAGCAATACCTTTTTCGTGAAGAAAACGATAGTGAGTATTTGATAGTAATACTAAAAAAAATTGGGTTCGTTTTTTCAGGATGTAATTTTACCGTTGATTTACGTAATTGCACCCTGCAGAGACACACTGGCATAATTTTTCGTTTCTAATTGCATTAAATTCAGTCTACACTGTACTTATGCATTTATTATTCTTTTTTCGCTCCAACTGTTTCTGAAAGCAATAAGTAATCTTTCTAATGTTTTCGTAAAGCTAACGAACGGATACATAATATTTTCAAATCTGGTGTGCCACTATAGTCTACCACAGTAGAAAAATAGAAAGGCGAGAGATCGTTTGATCATTTTTTACTCACAAAGGATACGAAATACCAATAAAAGTATTAATATTGTAAAAAAAAACTATATTTATCTCGTTAATTTTGTGAGTAGAGTGTGAGTGATGTTAAGATAAGAATGTTGGTGTCTATTTAACTGTGGATCCACTTTTTCGATGAACACAGCAAACAGAAAAACAAACCCTCTGTTAACAGTAATTCGTGAATGCTTTATTAGGAAGTACGGTTTTTAAATCATCATACTAAATCCACTCTAGTAGACAAGATTTTCAAAACAATAACAATAGGCTATTATGATCTGTACATCTCAAGCCGGCCAGTGTTGCCGTGTGGTTCTAGGCGCTTCAGTCTAGAACCGCGGAACCGCTACGGTCGCAGGTTCGAATCCTGCCTCGCGCATGGATCTGTGTGATGTTCTTAGGTTAGTTAGGTTTAAGTAGTTCTAAGTTCTAGGGGAATGATGACCACAGATGTTAAGTCCCATAGGGCTCAGAGCCATTTGAAACATTTTTTTGTACATCTCAAGCGGCTCTGAACAACAAGTAGCATTTGAGTCCTGTTTTACGTTTGGATTTCGTACATCATGTGTGTGGCAATACATCCTGGTTCTACATCTACATCACTAATTTGCGGATAAACACTTACGTGTTTGGCAGAGAGTTCGTGGAACCACTATCAGACTATTTGACTACCGTTCCGCTCTCGAAAAACCCGTGGGAAAAATAAACATCTAAATGTTTCCTTGCGAAATTTGATTTCTCATAGTCATTTCTCCCTAAGCAGGTAGAAGTAAACAAATATTTTTGCATTCATAGACGAGAGTTGTGACTGAAATTTCGTGAAAAGATCTCGTCGCAAATACAGAGGCATTTGTTTTGATGATTGCTACTGATATTCGAGTATCATATGCGTGACACGCTATCCCCTATTACACGATAATACAAAACGAGCTACCCTTCTTTCAATATTTTCGACGTCCTCCGTCAATCCTACCTGGCAAAGATTCCATACCACGTAGCAATACTCCAAAAGTGGTCGGACAAGAGTAATGTAGGCAGTCTTTGTAGTATATTTCTTTTATCTTCCTTTTCGCCACTAAAACTCAGTCTTTGCTTCGCCTTCTCCACAACATTTTCTGTATGATCGTTTCAAGTTAAATTATTAGTACTCGTAATCCTTAGGGACCGAGTTGAATCGTCAGCTTTATAAGTTTTTCAACTTATTGTGTAAAATTCGTGCAAAAATTTAAGCATTTTTTTGTGCTCATATGGAGGATATCATTTTTTTTTGTTCAGGGTCAATGCCATTTTTGTGCCACGTGAAAGAATTTTGTAGTTCGTTTTGATCTTCTGATGGCATTTGCAGGCCGTAAACGATATGATCTGCAAACGATCTAAGTGGGCTGCTCAAATTGTCTCGTAAATAATCGTTTATATACGACAAGAAAGCCATTATTATTGTTTCTATTCTTTTTCCGTACATCTGCGAATTTGGTGATGAAGTTATACGAGAATATCACACAAACCATAATCAACGAGTTAATAATGTTTCAGTTGTGGCCATGGCATATGTACAATATAATTTTTGTTAGTGTTAAATCAAGACTTCAGCTGCGAGGTTAATATTTGCTAACAAGCTAATCTCTTCGCCACAGCTGTTTGATACACAGCAGTCATCAGAAATTGAAGAAAATGGGGAGGATGGGTGCACACACCTCCGGTTCATTTGACTATTTGCGAAATTGCTGAAGCAAATTTTACAGCAGTCCACAATGATTCATGAAATGAGCACATGTTATAGTATTGTTGGGGATGATTTATCTATCGAGATCGAGTGTTTAACACGCCAGATTCGCGTTTGAGAGAACGATGCAGCCTTTACGATTTAAGTTTTCCATGGCGTCACTAAACGGCTTCAGGCAAAAGGAGATGTCTAACTTATTTCTCCATTCTTCTTCACTCCCAGCTTGCTCCCCTTCTCTGATTACCTCCTTGCCCACAGGGAGTTAATATAGTAAGAGGGTAACGAAACTGCACTGCTATTTGTATGCAGTGAATACCCATATAGCATATTTTGCTTAAAAAAAAGCTTCATTGGCTTCAGTGATTTGATTACTTTTGAACTTTTACAGACGTAATCGGTTTTCAGTATATATTATACTCAAAACAGACGAAAGACTAATGCGATAATAAAAGACCATGGAACAATGGATCTTCAGGAAGAACAGTTGTTGAATTCAAACGAAATTTACAGTGCAACAGTTAAAAATATGATATTAGTTCCTTAAGTAGAACTGTCCGTAAACAATTAAAAAAAGTTATGCAAATTTCTAACTTCATTTTGTAATTAAGTCTTGCAGACAGCGACATCATTTAAACAGAAGCTGACAACGCGGAGAAGAGAAAGAGGCAGGGGCGCGGCCTTCGAGTGGCAGAGTTTGCCTCCACAAACACTTTTACCGACAATTCTGACTGAAGCACTGTTTGCCAACTGTAATGAACGGTTTTCCAGGATTTGTTGGCGTCCGTGGAGTGTCTGCCGTTTAGGTCTCGAGTATAACCTAACGAGGCTCTTGCAGCCGCAGTCACGTCCGTGCCTGCACACATGTTTTGTCAAATACTGCAATGCAAAGTACCTTCGTGTGCTTGTTGCGACTGGAAGTTGCTAGTTTTGCTTGCCACCCACCACGGAACCTCTTAAATCCAGGAAATGGGTTCTGGGGGAAGGAAATGAAAGCGAAAGTTATGACAGGTGTGGAGGCCACGCATTCACGCGATCAGAGAAACGCACAGCTCAGTGATAATCTGAACAAATACAGTGACACGGCATTAGTTGCTGATCTTTTTGTCTGCGAGTTCAATGCGGGGAACGAAGTAACGAGGAAAATTTGTCAGTGACAGACTATGTAGTGAATCTATTAATTTCTTCGAATGGTTCTGTTGTACAAAGTAATTACTATAAGTCCATGAATAAGTTTATTACTTCATATACACCACTCAGTATTTGGAACAAAATAGTGTAGAATAAAATATAAAGCGTACTGGATAATTTAATAATCATTAGTGCTAGTGAAAGAAATTATGACAACTTCATGTAAACAAAGTAGGCCATGAAAAATGGAACACCTCTAATAATATCTAAATTTTTTGGGAAGCCATACTTCATAACATCTGTGCGCCATACATTGATCTCACAAAAACAGACGGTATGAGCGTTAGCTTTCATGTGAGTGAATTTCTGCACGCTGTAAAAGCTACATTGATGATGCACAACATTAAGACCTAATAGACGGTATGTCCATGTTTCGCACGGATGACAGCGGCGACACGTCGTTACATGGAAGCACTGAGGCCTTGGTAGGTCGCTGGATAGAATTGGCACATCTGCAGGCGCAAATCACCTAATTCCCATGAATTCCGGGGAGTAGCGCAATGAGCTGTGAGGTCTCGTTCAATTACCCCCCTCCCCCACCAATTTGTTCCATCGGCTTCAGATCTGGCAAATTAGGGGCTACATTCAACTGGAACTCGACATTGCGTTCCTCGAACCACTCCATCGCATTCTTGGCCTTGTGACACGGCGCATTATCTTGCTGAAAAATGCCACTGCCACCGGGAAACAAGATCGTCGTGAAGTGTACTCCTTCGCCATTATGGTGCCTTGCACGAGCTCCACTGGACCCGTGGATGCCCTTGTGAATGTTCACTAGAGCATAATAGGACCTACTCCAGCTCTGTCCCACCGTACAGGTGTCAAGGAGCAGTTCCCCTGGAAGACAACGTATTCGCGCCCTCCCATCGACATGATGAAGATATCGGCATCCATTAGACAATGCAACGCTCTGCCACTGTGCGTGTATCCAGTGCCCGTGGTCACATGCGCATTGCAGTCGTAGTTGCTGACGTCGTGGAGTCGACATTGGCACATGCGTGGGTCGTCGGCTGTGGAGGTCCATCGCTAGGAGTGTTCGGTGTCTTTGTTTTCAGGCACACTTTTACTCTGCCCAGCATTAAAGTCTGATGTTAGTCCCGCCAGTTCGCCGCCTGTCCTTTTTTACCAGTCAGCCCAGCCTACAACGTCCGACGTATGTAATGAGGAGGTGCCACCCAACGCCACGACGTCTGAATGTGGTTTTACCTTGGTCTCACCACTTGTTGAAGACACTCATCACAGAACTTCTCGAATACCCGATAAATCCTGCATTGTCAGAAATGGTCGTGCCAAGCCAACGGGTCTTCACATCAAACTCGATGACGAGCCTTCCACATTCTAAATATGGACAGCACGCTCACACATACTACATGCACCCTGACTATCTGTCATACCTTGTCAGGTGGCGCTGCTAGAGACCGGACGGGTAGTAGGTTGGTAGTCATTATGTTCAGGTTGATCAGTGCTCAATACTTGTAAGTAGAGGGAAAAAACTATTATCTTACATTAACATGCAAAAAAATCATAAAATTTTTGTTTTCCGACTGTACGATTGCAGAAAAACCACAAGAGATGTCTACAGGACAATAGAGGCAAAACATCACATACGCAAAGATCACATAAAATAACAGAGGAAATATCTGCAGGTGATAATTATAAATTTTCAAAAGTCTGATGTTCCACACGCAGGAACATAACTGGTGCAGTGTTTTGTTATTTAAATAATTAATGGCAGTTGTAGGCTTCCTAGAAGCATAGATTATGAAAAAAGAAAAATAAACACATTGAACCAACTGCTAAGGCTGGGCTCAGTTTCAAATAATTGAAAAATGCCTTTTTATCAGACAATGATAAGTATGGACGTCTTTAAAAATCTCTATTACTACCATCAACTTTTTTCAGCACCGCTTCTAGAACTTGGAATTTGTTATCGGAATAAAAATCAGTTTAGTAAAGTGTAGTCACTTGCCTTTAGTTCGATTTGTTTGGTGCCGCTGTGTGGTAAAGGGCACACGAGCTCCACGGTGGCTTGCGGAGTATGTCTCTAGACGTAGATGTAGAAGCTGTGTCTTCTCCCGGATTCAATTCAGTTTCAACACGATAATCTAATGTTGGGCCGATACATTTCACATTTATTGCAATTGCGCCGTTTTCTAGATACCCATATCATGATTGTACTTATTTATAGGTATGTGTATGCTGCCATGGGTAAAGTTAATGACTGCAAACCCCGAGCTACTAACACTATCTGGTTTTTTTTCCTTTTTTTCACCTGTCTCTCTAGTTTGTGTTTAACAACTGTACCAAAGAATGGATGAGCAGTCAATGTAAACGCTGCTGTGCGTGGTGGGCGTTTCTATGGTGCGACTTTTAAGGGTGACTCCCCGGACCAGAGCCGGCCTCTGTGACCGAGCAGTTCTAGGCGCTTCAGTCGGAACCGCGCTGCTGCTACTGTCGCAGGTTCGAATCCTACCTTGGGCATGGATGTGTGTGATGTCCTTAGGTTCGTCTAGCGGGCTCATGACCTCAGATGTTAAGTCACATAGCGCTTAGACACATTTGCATCCCCGGAGCAGAGGGCAGTGGCCTGTCCGCTATTCAGCAAGTGGAGTTTGCTGCCCAGTCAGCATTGTCTGTTGTGGAGCCAGGCAGGTGCGCAAGTGACCTGAGGTCTGTAGAATTGCCATCCTTGCATTATGTTATCAGAGACTCTTTAAAAAACATCGGATTGAGGAATAATGTTATGCACCAGGCCAATGTAAAATAAATTAATTTACAAGCCGGTATCTCTGCTCAGTGAACAGCTTTCTGGTGCGTTTTTGGCCGACCAATCTTACGAGCTGATGGAAGCCATCCTGGGCTAAAGAATCATCTCGCTGCTTCCATGTTGGAAAGCTATGCGTCAATTATTGTTACCTTTTCTTGTTGCCCACACGTTCAGTGATCCCTTGCACATAGGGTAATAGGGCCACGTCCTGTGCGTCTGTCTTCTATTCCCTATTGCCTTCATGCTTTGTCCTCATAGTTCTATCTATCATATTTTTGCCACATGCACTGGTTCCAAAAATCGATCTGAGGTTTCGTAGTTTCGCCCTCAGGTGTTCGTCGTCGATGATGCTGTGGGCCCCCCTGATTAAGGGCGGACTACTTCTGCGTAGGATGACCGTGGGCGGAGTCAGTAGTTATGGCAAGAATATGACAGATAAAACTTTGACAACAAAGGATGAAGGCAATAGGGAAGAGCAGACGGAAGCGGAGAACGTAGCCCTTTTATCATCTGTACAAGGGATCACTGAACGCGTGGGCAAAATTCCTCGCCGAGCCGGTATCAAGCCAATATTCCGGAGCAATAACAAAATAAAAGATGTTCTAGGATTACCGAAAGATGCGATGGGCAGGCTAAACACATCTACGCAAGCGCTTGTGAATAAGAACTGGTTTATATAGGGGAGACTTGAATTGTAGAGAATGAAAGATACATCCCTTTGGGAAAACGCACCATGTCAGAATACCAGGATGAATACGATAAAGGAATAACGTTCCGTGAAACCCTCGTACAAGCAGAACAGCCATTTATATTGAGAAGGAAGATCAGAGAGGTGGTAGAAATAGCCAGCTGATCCGCCAGCATGAACATAAAGGATGGGTGTAGGCTTCCAAGCCAATCTTCCGGAGCAATAACAAAATAAAAGATGTTCTAGGCTTACCGAAAGATGCCATCGGCTGGCTAAACACATCTACGAAATCGTTGTGAATGAGAACTGGTTTATATAGGCGAGACTTGAATTGCAGGGCATGAAAGATACAGCTGTTTGGGAAAACGCACCATGTCAGCGGTGGCAGAATACCAGGATGAATACGATAAAGGAATAACGTTCCGTGAAGCCCTCGTACAGGCAGAACAGCTATTTATATTGAGAAGGCAGATTAGAGAGGTGGTAGAAATAGCCAGCTGATCCGCCAGCATGAACATAGAGGACGGGTGTAGGCTTCCAGCGTCCTGGCTGCCAGCAGTGACAATACTACGGGAGGACAGCGGCGGCAAAGCAACCCACACAGGCGCGCGGGAGACCGCGGTGGTCATACGTACCACACTGCGCAGGAACGCCGCAGCCGGGTCCTGGCAACAAGTAAACAGCGCTACGTCACAGCTACCGCCCGTTTCTGATTAGCGCGCTTCCACGAATTAGCGTGCTTCCACGAATGGCAAGGAATAATGTAAACATCAAGCAAGCACGTCTTTATCCACCAATGACAAGGAATAATATAAAGGCGAACAAAGAACGCCTAAAACCCCTCCTATCCTAAAGTACCCTATCAAGCCTCCTCCGCTACTATACAAGATCTAAAGTCTCTCTGATTCAGCGGTCAACAGAGCAAAAAGCCCTGAGGAGGGCCACGGCTGAAACGTCGGACATTTTATAGGCTGAAACAGCCCAGAAGAATTTTATGGACGGCTATCAAGCTAGGTCTACTATTCCTCAAACTGTCTTCCAAAAGAGGTCGTATTATCAGTATTGCGACGTGTGTTCTTCCATTTCTCCGTAATCCAAACTAATCCTCCACGAGATCGGCTTCCATCAGTTTTTCCATCCTTCTTGAATAGTGTTAGCATTTTGAAACCATGAGATTAAACTGATAGTTCACTAATATTCACGACTCTCAGCGCCTGTTTCATTAGAACTGGAATTATTATATTCTTCTTGAAGTCTGAGGGTATTTCGCCTTTCTCTTACATCTTTCACCAGATGTAAGAGTTTTATCATGGCTGTCTCTCCCAAGGCTATCAGTATTTCTGATGCCATGTTTTGACTTTTCTCTTTCAGTGCTCTGTCAAATTCATTTCGCAGTATCGCTCGTCTCATCTACGACCTCTTCCGTTTCTATAACACTTCCCTCAAGTAAATCTCCCCTGTATAGATCTTCTATATACTCCTTCCACCTTTCAGGTCTCCCTTCTTTGCTTAGGACTGGTTTTCGATCTCAGTTCTTGACATACATAGAGATGCTTCTCCTTTCTACAACGGTCTCTTTAATTTTCGTGTAGGAGGTATCTATCTTTCTCCCTGTAATATATGCTTCTAAATCTTTATGTTTGTCCTCTACTCAATCTTGCGTAGTCATTTTGCACTTCCTGTTAGTATTTTTTTAGACGTTTGTATTCCATGACGCCTGCTTCATTTACTACATTTGTATACTCTCCTCTTTCGTCAGTTAAATTCAATATGTCCTACGTCATCCAAAAATTTGTACTAGACCTTGTCTTTTTACCTGTTTGATCCTTCGCTGTTTCATTTCTACCCATTCGTCTTCTACTATATTGCTTTCCTCTGTTCTTGTCATTCATTACCTAATACTCCCTCTGAAACTCTCAACAATCTTTGGTTCTGTCAACATATCCAGGTCCCATCACCTTAATTTCCTACTGTTTTGCAATTTATTCAGTTTTAATTTAATGATCACAAACAATAGATTGTGTCAGAGTCCACCTCTGTCTCTGGAAACGTCTTACAATTTCAAATATGGTTCCAAAGTCTGTCTTGCCAATACATTATCAATCTGAAATCTTACGGTGTCTCCTGGTCGCTTCAACGAGTACAACCTTCTTTCATGATTCTTAAGCCAAGTATTGGTTAAGTTATGCTCTTTGCAAAACTCTACAAGGTGGCTTTTACTTTCATTTCTTTCCCCCAGTCCACATTCATCTATTTTTCCTTCTCTTCCTTTTCCTATTATCTAATTCTAGTCCTCCATCACTATTAAATTTTCGTTTCTCTTAAGTATTTGAATAATTTCTTTTATCTCGTCATGCATTTCTTCAATCTCTTCATGATATGCGGAGCTAGTTGGCGTGTAAACAGCTACTAATGTGGTGGGTATAGGCTTCGTGTCCATCTTCGCTACAAAAATCCGTTCACTATGCTGTTCGTAGTAGCTTACCTGAGTTCTTTTCTTTCTTATTCTTTATTAAACTACTCCTGCGTTATCCGTATTTGAGTTTGTATTTACAGCTGACCGGAAGTTCTCTTCCTTCTCCAACCTAACTAATTCCCGCTATATCTAACTTTAACCTAGCCATTTCTCTTTTCAAATCATTTAACCTGCCTGCTCAATTAAGGGATATAATACTCCACGCTCCGATCGATGGAACGCAAGTTTTGTTTCTTTTGTTGACGACGTCCTCCTGAGTAGTCCCCACCCGAATATCTGAATGGGGGACCATTTTACCTCCGGAATATTTTACCCGAAAGGGTATCATCATCATTTAACAGCACAGCAGAGCTGGAAGCCCTCTGGAAAAATTATGGCTATCGTTTCACCTTGCTATCAGCCACCCGCAGTACCGGCACGCCAAGGGTATTTTGATTGATGTTACAAAACTAGACCATTCAGTCATCCAGACTGTTTCCCTGAATCTACGGCAAAGGCTACTGTTCCTCTTTAGGAGCCAGAAGTTTGTCTGGTCTCTCAACAGATACGCCACTGTTGCGGTTGAACCTACGGTACGCACATAATATACAGGCAGTGGCGGTAGCAGAGGTGTAGCCAACATACACTGTGGAATGTACAAAGGTCAGAGAGCAGTAAGATGCTTTCAGTTTAGAAAATAGAAAGTTGTAGACAATAACAGTGAGAGTAGAATGAGAATAAAGTAATGCCTCATTTGATGCAACCATGACTGCTGGGCTTTGTGCTGTGGAAATAGCAGCAGATCAGGTTTTACTGCCGCAATTAAAGTTCAATTGAACCAGCCCTTAGCCAAGTCACGTGGATATACGGATAAAAATTATATGTTATTCGAATTTATACCAAAACCGTGTCAAGATACTAAACAGATGTTAGATAAGCAGAGAGAAATGTGAAAAATCGGCTTCTTAATTTGTCCAGCAAGGAAAACGAGGAAGAGATAGACTAAAGGGGACTTGGCACATTTCATTCACCGGTGCATCATAAAAACTCATTTGGCACAGACTGAATTACATTAAGCCAAAGTAAGAACTAAATTAAACAGCAATTACTTTGAATACTGAACAATAATCAGTGACTCCAGAAAATGTCAGTTATACCTCGCATCCAGTCCCCATTTGCCAGACCGTAACATAAAAGACTAATGATACAAACTCTAAGACAAATTTAAACAGGCATAAATATTACCGAAACTACATGAGTAACAGACACCAATAAAAAATTCAATAAAACTGAACCGGCCACAGAATAGGCCACTACCCAAAAAATTCTTACACTGAAATAAAAAGTGACCAACGAATGATAACAAAAGATTTAAAACCTCATAAAAAGATGTGGTAGCAAGGCTTACATGGCTCCGCAATAATTTTCAAATAGAATAAAATTAAATAAAAATTACCTTTGAGACCTCAAACGCAAGTAAAATGTTTAAGTAACGTAAAGAACCAATAATATTACGAAAAGAGAGCCTCTTTTAATTAGCAAATAGAGTAACTCAGAATACCTCTCAATATCAACTTTAAACAGCGGCATTGAAGGCCAGGGATGCTCTTGGAAGACAAACCACCGTAGAAGACGGACAGTGCAAGCTTTCGCTGCTTAAGGCTTATGCACAGAATCGCATAAACAGGCGGTGACCAGGCCCATAATGAGTGGGCTTGACAAGGATCGGTAAACAGCACCGACGCCAGAGCACAAGTAGTCTTAATAAAATTCCTTGCGCCACAAATAAATTCCAATAAGTGCAAGCACAGGTGACAGCCAATATTATAATGAACAATGATTATTCTCCCAATTGTTAATGTGATTTCTTACAGAACGATACTCTAAACTTAACACTCTTCTTAGAAGTGAGCAGAAAAGCTAAGACACTTCCTACAGTTAGCTTAAGGAAATTTCAGAATTAAACAGTTCTACCAAATTCTGCTTGAACAAATGATTAAGACAACTTCGAGGTAATTTCCTTAAATTCTACAGCTCATGGGCACGCACGCAGTCCAAGCCTAGCTCAGAACGGACATGTCCTAAAACAACTAACATTTCAGAATAAGACACTTAAATAAAATAAACGAACGATATACATGACCTGAAGCGATGTTCACCAGATGTTCAATTGCGAGACGTAAATGCGCTGCCGGTTCATTCACACTGCAGTCTGTTTCCGGCCATGGATTTTCAATTCATACTTCAACTGATCGTGGCGAAGCATATCTATTCCCGAGCACCCTTGAGCCTTAAAATTTACGTGATACATCAATAATTAACACAGAGCCTAAGAAAAAAGGACAAAATTTACGATTGAATAAAGGTGCATACGCAAAATATTTCCTCCCGTCGATAGCACGACCACGCTCTGCTACCAGTTGAAATCTGAAAATACGGCCTACGAATTTGGCCAGGCTGTGTAAGGTGACTAGCCCCAAAATTAGAGGGCCCGAAAAGGATCGGTTAACAGCTCCAGTGTCAGAACACAAGCAGTCTTAACAAAATTCCCTGCAGAACAAATAAATTCCAATATGCGCAAGCTCAAGACACAGTCAACATTATTATAAATAATAGTCAATGCAATTTCTTACGGAGCGATACTCGAAATTCATCAGCCTTCTAAGAATTAGCAGAAAATTTAAGAGACTACTTACTGTTGGCTTAAAAAAAATTCCGAATTAAATAGCTATACCAAATCCTGCTGATTAAGCAAAATCCGAGCTAATTGCCTTAAATTCTACGGCTTATGAGCACACAAACAGTCCAGGCCTAGCTCTGAACGGACAGTTTGCCCCAAAATAATCTAAAATTTCAATATAAGTCCTCTAAATAAAAGAAACGCACTATATACACGATCTGAAGCAGAATAAGCAGCACATTAGCCTCAACGAATAGGACATAGTGGAGCCAAGTCCAGAAAGACAGTTAATGTTTCCCAAACAACTACAAATTGAGCACACTATTTATCCAAAAGGTTCAAATTAAAGATACGTCACAGAGTTCTTAACTCTAACATTGAAAACATTCGTGCAACACGAAATTCTACTTTCGCACCAGGGATAGACAATCCGTGATAATATTAAACATCGACCATCAACGAGCGCCAGAATTAATATCAGCTGATAGCACTTTGGCTCAAGAAATTAATTACAGGCAGATTAAAGCACTTAAAAACTCATAAATACTACATTCCTCACGAATTTCACTACAAGCTTCCTTGTAGACGTAGATACTAACATTAACCCAAATTAAACGAGCCGCAGACCCTTAAAATTCACAGACCAGACTTCCAGCGAGATGCAATATACACTACTGGCCATTAAATTTGCTACACCAAGAAGAAATGCAGACGATAAGCAAGTATTCATTGGACAAATATATTATAATAGAACTGATATGTGATTATATTTTCACGCAATTTGGGTGCATAGATCCTGAGAAATCAGTACCCAGAACAACCACCTCTGGCCGTAATATCGGCCTTGATAAGCCTGGGCATTGAGTCAAACAGAGCTTGGATGGCGTGTACAGGTATAGCTGCCCATGAAGTTTCAACCCGATACCACAGTTCATCAAGAGTAGTGACTGGCGTATTGTGACGAGCCAGTTGCTCGGCTACCATTGACGAGACGTTTTCAGTAGGTGAGAGATCTGGAGAATGTGCTGCCCAGGGTAGCAGTTGAACATTTTCTGCATCCAGAAAGGCCTGTACAGGCCCTGCAAGATGCGGTCGTGCTGAAAAATAGGGTTTCGCAGGGATCGAATGAAGGGTAGAGCCGCGGTTCGTAACACATCTGATATGTAACGCCCACTGTCCAAGGTGCCGTCACAGCGAACAAGAGGTGACCGAGTCGCGTCACCAATGGCACCCCATACCATCACGCCGGGTGATACACCAGTATGGCGATGACGAATACGCGCTTACAATATGCGTTCACCACGATGTCGCCAAACACGGATGCGACCATCATGATGCTATAAACAAACCTGGATTAACCCGAAAAAATGACGTTTTGCCATTCGTGCACCCTGGTTCGTCACTGGGTACACCACCGAAGACGCTCCTGTTTGTGATGAAGCGTCAAGGGTAACCGCAGCCATGGTCTTCGAGCTGATAGTCCGTGCTGCTGCAAACGTCGCTGAACTGTTCGTGCAGATGGTTGTCTTGTAAACGTCCCCATCTGTTGACTCAGGAATCGAGACATGGCTGCGAGATCTGTTACAGCCATGCGGATAAGATGCCTGTCATCTCAACTGCTAGTGATACGAGGCCGTTATAATCCAGCACGGCGTCCCGTATTACCCTCCTGAACCCACCGATTCCATATTCCGCTAACAGTCATTGGATCTCGACCATGGCGAGCAGCAATGTCACGATACGATAAACCGCAATCGCGATAGCCTACAATCCGACCTGTATCAAAGTCGGAAACGTGATGTTACGTATTTCTCCTCCTTACAAGAGGCATCACAACAACGTTTCACCAAGCAACGCCGGTCAACTGCTGTTTGCGAATGAGATATCGGTTGGAAACTTTCTTGATGTCAGCAGGTTGTAGGTGTCACCACCGGCTCCAACCTTGTGTGAATGCTCTGAAAAGATAATCATTTGCATATCACAGCATCTTCTTCCTGTCGGTTAAATTTCGCGTCTGTTGCACGCCATTTTCATGGTGTAGCAATTGTAATGATCAGCAGTGTACAAATATCTAAACAAAATATTTGACGTACCTTTCTAGCACATAAATTCTTGCTCATATAATTCAGCCTGCAAATTCCACGGAGGTGCGGACTTCACTATCAATAAACAGAACTAGAGCGTCTAGAAATTCTGGTTAACACACCTATACAGCTCAGCAGGTTTTCAATAATCAACTCCTGAGGCTCCTCGGCACTGCAGGCCAACATGACCCCTGCATATCCTTTCCAATTTACTCCAACATAGAGACAGCCAAAAGCGTCCTTTCGTCTTGTTTACTCAACTGATACACCCTTTATCATACTAAGCCTCATACCGTTCTTCCTGTGAGACCAGGAAGCTTGAGGAAGCTGTGCTCACTTGACATCATCTTGGAGCCAAAGATAAGACTCTATTCATACTGATACAGTATGACACGCCGCCACAGAATGAACACGAAATATCAGTAAGGTAGAATCAACAGAGGTGTAGAATAGGTGGAAGGTGCATTTGCCCGAAACTGAAACGCAAATGAAACAAATCCTGATAATATAGAAACGTAGTGAGAACATTGGTATGAGGAGCAGTATAGAAAGTCGGTTGGATAAAGTAAAGGAGCAAGTGAAGCAGATACTGGAGGAGAACGGAAATCATTTGTGTGAGACAATACAGTGACATAAGGTCAGTAATCACGAGACAATAGATCAGGAAGTAAGTAATGAATGTGAGGGTACAGTACGTTACATGTCCAGTAACAGTAGAAGAGATTTTTGAAGCACAGTTGCTTCTTGTGGTTAACCAGAAAAAGCAGCACCAATGAAGCGAGATTTTGACTAACGATTACAGAGACTGAAGGTGAAATTTGTGGAGGTGTGCATAACGAAAATGCTTTGTACTCCAACGTTCGGACGGGACAATTTGTTCATTCTTTGCTCCCTCCTCCACCGCGGTCACTGCTACTGAGATATCGTTTGGAATTTTTGTGTGATTAGCGTAAGGGCAAAATGGCGATGAGAATGTGACCAACAGCGTTACAATGGGCAATGTACAGAGAACTTAAGGACTCATTCTAAGATAAATATTGAGCTACTGCAGCACAGGACAGAAGAAAACAGAAAGTAATTATGAGTGAATATATGGAAGAATCTAACTTCCGAAGTCCGGTGATATTCTTTGAAGCAAACGAAAAAACCGTTTGTCGACATACTGTTCACCTCTTCAGAAATCAGATGGTTATGAAGCTATCTGCCAAGTACTAGCACGTTCGTGCTGGGCATTATGGAGAGGAATTTGACGACGATGAAGGCAGTGTGTGGAATAAAGTAGGAGAATTAGAATGCTAGTTTGTCAGACTGCAATTCTGTCGCAATCCACGCAACAGATACCGATTCTGATCACAAAACAGTGCAAATTTTTCGGCATACCAGCAGAACAGAGGAACAACAGGAATCTTTTCCGAATAATTAGTGCTTGTTGGAGAATGAAATTATGTCCGAAATTCAGGAAAAGATGGAAGCACTTAAGTCAAATGAATCATATGGAGTGCATCATATTATAAATATAAAACCTTCTATTGAGTAAAGTCTTTGAGAGAGAGGGACAACAAAACACAAAATTTTGTCTGTAGTTATAATTATCTCCGTAATGAGTTGAATAGAATAGCATTAGGTACTTTAATAGATGATCAAAGGATGAACTTTTGCTGCGTTTCCTGTCCTGTGCACATTTAGAAGGCTTTCGTAATTTTGTGTCTCCTGTCTAAATCAGTTGGTGTGGGATGATGTTTCATTGGAGAGTGCATTTTTCTTCCTATAATTGTAAGGCTGGGTAAGCAAGACATAGCATGAGAGAAGTGAAGTAGAGCAGGCAGTGTAAAAGATAATTTTTTGTGCCAGTTTCGATTCCAAGTGGATATTTTACTAACAGACGTCAAGAGAGAGATGAGGATCTTCTGTGATTTGTTGTATTGTTGACGTACTAGCACGGAGACATGCGATTTGTTTCAATCAAGTCATTGTGAACATAGTGAAGCTCTCTCTCAACATTGCAGAGGATTCCAGATTATCATTTTTGTGATGTTCTTAGAGTTGCTGTTACGTTGTCATTGTTCAGGAGTGTAGATTGTGTTATGATAACGTCTACGTTGAATGTGCGCTTGGGCTCCATGTCGTATAAATGTACACATACATGCACGTTTGGAATCCACGTTAAATTAATGTCCACATCGACGCGTATTTGGACCGTAGATTATGGAAGGATGGTCATTTCTTTCTCTGTTCTTGTTTAGAAGCTTGGAATGAACTAAAACGTTTGAAAGATGCTGGCAATGTCCGTAGCATTCAGGGATACGAACGAATGTTCAGGAACAAGACAATTTGGTAACTAATACAAGAACCAGGCGCTTAATGGCCTGTAGCTAGAACTTAATGGGAATAGTGCAGTGACTTTTACTGAACTAATACACGTTTTTCTATCTAAGCAGTATTATTTGGACAGCCGCCACACCAATGAGTAATGAAGCGAATGACAGCCCGCTCTTATAAGCAGGAGGACAATACTGAGGAGAATATCTGGAGAGGGAAATAATTAATTGAAGGGCGTTGTTTCACAGTGAACAAGAACGACACTACTGTCGGACACAGTAGGTAGGGTTCAGATGGTTCAAATGACTCTGAGCACTATGGGACGTAACATCTAAGGTTATCAGTCCCCTAGGACTTACAATTACTTGAAGCTAACTAACCTAAGGACATCACACATCCATGCCCGAGCAGGATTCGAACCAGCGACCGCAGTGGTCGCTCGGTTCTAGACTGAAGCGCCTAGAACTGCTCGGCCACACCGGCCGGCAGACAAAGTAGGGGAGGATGAGGGAAGAAAGGAGTGTGGATAGACAGAGGATGGAGGAACAGAAAGGAGATGACATAATTCAGTTGAAGTGTGCATTAAGAAGACTCAGAGAAGGAGAGTCGAGAAAGGAGGACAGGGTTGCGTTGGTTTTTTTCTGTGATAGGAGACCAGACAGCGAGGTCATCATTAGGGAAGGATGGGGAAGGAATTCGGCCGTGCCCTTTCAAAGGAACCATCCAGGCATTTGTCTGGAGCGATTTACGGAAATCGCGGAAAACCTAAATCATGATGGCCGGACGGGGGTTGAACCGTCGTCCTCCCGAATGTGAGACCAGTGTGCCAACCACTGCGACAGGAGGACGGGAGCAGGGAACTGAAGAGATGCACTAAATGCGATTGAAGTAAGGTTTGTTTCTAATAGTTTTAGTATGTATGAAAGAATGTCGCAGTGGTTCATGAATAGTGGAGGAACTAGTTTGCTAATGCAATACCTGGCCTCCACTCTGGCATTATGAGGCAGACAGTAGCCGTTGGGAAAGACATTAAGAGTGAAGTCACGATGCCTTCGATGGCTAGTATAGGTGTCATGAAAGCCGAGATTAATGTCTACCATAGCGTAATATTGTTCGAACCGCCCTGCATTCAACGAAGGAACAGGTAGTGTCGTCTGCTGCTCAGGCCAATGGTCATCAATTGCCCCGAACGGTGTTCTCCAAAACATTTGTGTCTTCTACAACAATGCACTCTGTCTTCAGATATGCCACAGACAGCCATTTATATTGCTTTACAGAGAGAACAAGCCTCCAAGGCCCCAAGATCCGTGAACACCTAACACCTTGAGGCCTACTCGTGGCTTCACCGTCATCACACCACTTTCCACGTGTTTTGACGAGATCAGCACTCGAACAGCCAACCAGCTTCGCCGGTTCCCAGATGCTCGTTCCCAGGCCATACGTCATTACAGTCTGATTTTCCTCAAGACTTTGGTACTCCTTTGTTGATAAATGGTCACAGCAAATGCAGGTATATGGAAGAAATGTCTGAAAATGAATATTGAAGCTCTTTTCTGTTGAAAACAACATGAAGGTGAGAAATGGCCGATCTCAGTAGCGAACTTCTTGCAAAAGTGCACAACCGCTGAATCGAGAAGAGTTTCTGGGTGATATTTTTAGCTTTTAAAGCGTTAGACAACAAGCGGAAAGAGAAATAGTCCAATCACAATAAAGTGTGAAACAGGACTTTACAAAACATTGTAAAACTTCATGAATTGACATAGTGCTATAAGAGCATCAAGGAAAACTATTTGGGTGAGAAAGTAAGGAGACGTAGTCATACACTATGTGATCAAAAATATCCAGACACCTGGCTGAAAATGACTTACAAGTTCGTGGCGTCCTCCACTGGTAATGCTGGAATTCTACATCTACATCCATACTCCGCAAGCCACCTGACGGTGTGTGGCGGAGGGTGTTGGCCCTTAGTCTTAATAACAGCTTCCACTCTCTCAGGCATACGTTCAACCAGGTGCTGGAAGGTTTCTTGGAGAATGGAAGCCCATTCTTGACGGAGTGCTGCACCGAGGAGAGGTATTGATGACGGTCGGCGAGGCTTGGCACGAATTCGTCGTTCCAAAACTCCCCAAACATGATCTGTAGGATTTAGGTCAGGACTCTGTGCAGACCTGGCAATTACTGTCGTGTAATCATTCGTCCACAGGCCGTGCGTTATGAACAGGTGCTTGATTGTGTTTAAAGACGCAACCGCCATACCCGAATTGCTCTTCAACAGTGGTAAGCAAGAAGGTACTTAAAATATCAGTGTAGGCCTGAGCTGTGATAGTACCACGCAAAACAACAAGGGGAGGGAGCCCCCTCCATGAAAAACGCGACCACACCATAACACCACCGCCTCCGAATTTTATTGTTTGCACTACACACGCTTTCAGATGATGTTCACCGGGCATTCGCCATACACACACCACCACCATCGGATCACCACATTGTGTACCGCGATTCGGCACTCCACACAACGTTTTTCCACTGTTCGATCGTCCAGTGTTTACCCTCCTTACACCTAGCGAGGTCGTTTGGCATTTTACCGGCGTGACGTGTGGCTCATGAAATCCAAGTTTTCTCACCTCCGCCTAACTGTCATAGTACTTGCAGTGGATCCTGATGCAGTTTGGAATTCCTGTGTGATGGACTGGGTAGATGTCTGCCTATTACACATTATGACACTCTTCAACTGTCGGCGTCTCTGTCAGTCCACAGACGAGGTCGGCCCGTTCGCTTTTGTGCTTTACGTGTCCCTTCACGTTTGCACTCCGCTATCACATCGGAAACAGTCGACCTAGGGATGTTTAGGAGTGTGGAAATCTCGCTTACAAACGTATGACACTTTCGAAGTCCGTGGGCTCCGTGTAGCGCCCCATTCTGCTCTCTCACGACGTCCAATGACTACTGAGGTCGCTGATATGAAGTACCTGGCGGTAGGTGACAGGGTTTTTGGGGGTGTCCGGATGCACTTGATCACATAGTGTGTTAATACAGAAAAAACTGGCTATGGGTATACAGGCTTAATAAATAGAAAGAACGGGAAATACTGCTTCATTCAGACAGCAACAACTATGTGTTTAAAGTAATAGAAATTTCATCAAAATTGGAAACGGCAAAAATAATATCTCTGTGCAGGTAATAAACCTTTTATCCACACCTTACGAACTGTGCCCCAAAATTATAAACTACTGACGAAAGCAATAGTGAAATATACATTATGTTAAAGATCAAGTGGTCTTAGAAAACGTCGCTCCACTACTTGTTCTGCTTTTACTTTGGAAGAACTTGTCGAAAAACAACTTTTGTTTAGTCAAGGACTACATTTAATGGTTATAGATTTTGAGACAGCCTTCAGTAGCATCTTAAAAAACTGTTGCACATCAGAATAGTAATTAAGCGTAGAAATAAAATTTTGATAGAACCGGCTGGGACGACGTTAAGCGATACACGTAAGCCGGTTACACTACAGTGGCATAAGTATTGTAAACATTCGAAGTACAGATAGCGAGCTTATGGCCTCACAGCTTGCGAAAGAGGACATCGGAAACCCTTGATTCAGCTCAGCACACGGATGACAGAGCACATCAGACACAACGCTTGGATTTCACCAGACTAAATGTGGTAAGTTCACTTAGGGACCTGACAAGGACGTCTTTCAGGACTATAACTTCGCGTTAAGGTAAGCTCTGTAGCACTGAAATAAAACAATAAGCCGGCCAAGAGTGCTGACAGAATACGGGAGTACATTCGGTCACCGCCGGCCACGGTGGCTGAGCGGTTCTAGGCGCTACAGTCTGAATACTGCCTCGGGCATGGATGTGTCAGTTAGGTGTACGTAGTTCTATGTTCTAGGGGACTGATGACCTTAGAAGTTAAGTCCCATTTGGTCACCCGCACGGGGTAAATCACGTAATCGGCTGCTAAGTAAGCCCTGCCTTCCTCTCACCAGCTCTCAGAGTTCGGACACTCCAACAGCATTACTTATACGTACAGAAGGACAGATCTGCTAGTGGCAGGCTGCTCTGGTGATAACAACGAAGTGTCTGCAGCTGCCGCCACCTTGGAGGCCAGTACCGCGCGTCGGCAGCCGCCTGACAGTGGAGGAATCTTCAACTGTGAGATCTGGGTTCCTATAGATCACGACGGTGACTGACTAAAGATGAGGACCAGGCCCATCTTCGGTGGATGAAGAACCGATCTGCCAGTCTGTGAGCTGTTCAGCTTCGGAACAGGGTGCTTGTGCAGCCGTTCTTGCACAGCACATGCACCACCTTAACGGCTGTGTGCAGGGACTGCCTATCGGCCTGTTCTTCGTGTCGCTACTGGACTTTCCGCTTAAACGCTACTCGACAACCGGCGACAGGAACAGTGGAGTTCTGGGACCGAGCCTAAGCCCAGTTTCAATCATTGAGAAAGGATAAGGAGGGAGACCGGCTGCTTCCTCGTAAAGGAATCATCCAGGGATCCGCCTTAAGAGAAATAGGAAAATTGCACGAAACCTGAATCAGTATCCATCCAATTTTTCAACACTACATCATCCACCGAGCGAGGTGGCACAATGGTTAGCACACTGGACTAGCACTCGGGAGGCGACTGTTCAAATCCGCGTCAGGCCATCCTGATTTAGTTTTCCGTGATTTACCTAAATCGCATCAAGCAAATACCGGGATGGTCTCTTTGAAAGGTCACTGGCGATTTCCTTCCTCATACTTATATAATCCGAGTTTGTGATTCGTCTATAATGATCTCGTTGCCGACGGGACGTTAAACACTAATCTCCTCCTCCTAGTTTGTCACCCTCCCCCACACATGGTCCGTGCCAGAGTATGGCGCGTTTCTAAATTTGTGCATAACCGCGACCAACCACAAAAGGACCAAGAAAAAATCATAGTGCAAGTTTGAGAACTGTGTCATCTTCAGTATGGAAGGAGTCTGGGAAGTATATATACATATATATTATTAACTACCATTTGGAACAGTGGAACAGTTACACTCGAGCCAGAGGAGAGCACGGAAGTTTCTCGACACGGCGTCTTCCTGGGGCAAAGTTTGAGACTCCTATTCCTACCGAAAAGCCAGGATGAAAGGAAGAAACAATTATATTCTGCAGCAATTAAGATGAAAACTAAACTTTCTCGCTACAAATTTGTAAGGTTGCTGTGGCCCCTCGTACGGCTACTGGGTCGCGCCGCCTTCATTACTGCATATTGCTTTCATAAAACCCATGTTTTTGTACAGCTCATTGCCTGAGACGATGAGTTTTCCTTATATTTCCCATGCCGTGAACTTGTTTGTGAGATTTTTTTCACTTATTCTCCTGCCTTGGTCCCTTTTCTATATTAATAAATCAGGATTCTCATTTCCATTACTCTTCACCGCTTTACACTTACAAACTAGTTTCATCTATGATTAACTTTCGTATGAAGTAAAAATAAACCTCTCATTCGTTCAGTCAGGAAAATGTTGCTACCTGTGAGCATTATTGATAAGACGTGTTCACTAAGAACTTTTACTCTTATTTAATCACTTCTGTGATTTTCAAGTAAAAAAACTGTTACAGTGAGCTACCAAACTTCATAATAGTTGTCTTTATGGGAGTTTGTGTTTAATAATTTTCCACCTTTACTATTCTTATTTGGTATTTGGCAGCTAGACTGTTGCTATGAATGTGATAACGAGGAAATCATTTAAATAATGCGCTGCCACTCTCTTCGTAAAGCTGATTTATTAGTTACTCTAGTGAATGGAATGGAGCGCACGTTCCCGCTCTAACGGCGACCGTAATTTCCAAGAGGCGAGATAGCATCGGCTGCTAAATTACCGGCGGAGCACAGCATAAGTGGTTTCTTTCAGCGTTGCTGACAGTGCTTATCTCGAGATTTTCTGACAACTGGAGCGACGAGTTCTACTAACTGACAAGATGTGTATTCAGAAACGTTTGCGCATATTACAGCAGAAACAAACCGAAATAAATTTAATTTGAAAAGTCTTCGTTAAGAGTAACAGCGGTTCTTGCACAGACACTGATGCTGTCTCAGTTCGTCAGTATGCTTTCTCTGTTAAAGAGTTGAATTTTTTCTATAAGGTTTTATTATGATGAAGGAAGAGGCTGAGTTACAAGAGGATATAGCACAATACGTCAAGTCGTAAATAAAATTATAGAGCGGAGCAATGAGTATGAACATATTTTTCGTAATTCATTCATCAGGAAGTCTTTTCTGAAAGCAGTTGTCTGAATAAGGCGTCTGTCTGGAGCATTGCCTTGTAGGGAACTAAAACGTGGACGACAAGCTGTTCAAACAAAAATAAAATACAACATTTTGAAATGTGGTTCTAATGATGAGTGCTGAAAATTGAACTGGTAGATAGCCTAACTACTAGCGAGATACTGAATAGAATTGGAGACTAAAGAAATTTTTGTCATGACTCGACTAAAATAAGCGATTGGTTGATAGGCCACATTCTCAGATATAAAGAACTCTTCACTTTACGATTGGAGGGGAGAGTTGGAGCTAAAAATTGCAGAGGAGACAAAGCGACTGAAATGGATGTAGGTTGTAGTAGTGATTCGGTTCAAGAATGGCTCTGAGCACTATGGGACTTAGCATCTGAGGTCATCAGTCCCCTAGAACTTAGAACTACTTCAACGTAACTAACCTGAGGACATCACTCACATCCATGCCCGAGGCAGGATTCGAATCTGAGGACGTAGCAGCAGCGTGGCTCCAGACCGAAGCGCTTAGATACCCTCGGACACACCGGCCGGCGTCATTTGGTGATGTAGAGGCTTGGACAGGACAGAGTAGCGTAGAGAGCTGCACGAAACTGTTCTTTGGAGAAAAGGCCAAAAATAATATTTAATTACAATCATTTGACATAGTTGCAACAAATCCTGTATTAAGTGCCTTTGAGACACAAGATATTGGTTCAGGCTGTTTAATATACTCAAGAATATGCGCCTACGAGAACGGGGAGGGGGGGGGGGGGAGGGGAAATGCCACCACGAGACTGAAAGCTGCCTGACGGCTTTGCTAGCAAGTGATGTGGTGAGAGAAGTATGTAACGGAGCAGAGGCAAATGGACATTCTAACGACGATACAGGCTGCAAGTGGTAAAAATGTGCAATTGCATTAGTTAAAAATTAAAACCCCCTCTCCCTCTCCCCTATCTCCAACCAATCACACAGCGCAGTACAGCGTATTTCCAGCCAGTCAGTGTTGAAAAAATCTATGATCGTGGAAATAGCACAACTCGGTTGACTGAAAATTTCCCCCTCCTTCTTATCTCCATCCAGTCATAGCACAGTAATAAACATTCCGAGATGTTGAAAACATACGAGTCTTGTGATTTATACCCCACTACAGAATTTACTCCAACCAGTCAGTGTAGTATTAAATTGGTGCGAAATTGCATTATTTTTAAAGTACGCATCAAGTCACATCCTCTCCCCCTCCTTGTCTCCAGCCTATCGAAATGGCCGAAACGGCCCAGTTGTGTGCTTGATATCCCTTACCACCATCTCCAACCAATCACACTTTTCAGTACTTCATATCTCCAGGCAATCATAGCATAGCACTAATAATCGAAGGCTTCGGAAATAGCGAAACCGTGCCAAAGGAAAATTAAAAGTCTGACTCCCTGTCTTTATCTGCAGTTAATCCAAGTTCATGGAAGCCAACCCATTTTCCATTATATCTTACGCCCCCTCTCGTCGCTATCTCAAACCAGTCAAAGCGCAGTATTTAAATGATGTTAAATTACCAGTCACAGTATAGTATTAAAATCACATGGAAAAATGTAGGGTCAAATTAGATTATTTCTGAAGTACGCATCATCTCCTACCCCTTCCTCTCCTTATCTCCAGCAAATGCAAAAGTTGATGGAAACAGTCTAGTTGTGTTCTTCCCTTCCACTTTTTCATACCAGTCAGATAATAGTATTTAAATGATATGTATGTATGTTATAAAAATTACGTAACCTCCACTTGAAAGTCAATTATATTCATTATTGCCCAGAGAGGCAAAGACATTCAACTTGAAAGTTTCATTATTCTTATAAACATGGTGTCAAGTTATATTATTGACGTACAGACCTATTATGTGCGCTAAAGGCCCCTCTTTCCAGTACAGTATTGCAAAACCAACTTTGATGGAAATCGACCAATTGTGTGTGTTTTATACCCCACACTTTTATGATAAACTTTAAACACTAAACACTAAGTGATAAACGTAAATGCTATATGGTATTTGGTGACCGCAGAAAGGTAAACGTTAAAAAGTAAATGCTAAATATCAAAAGCTTAACGCTAAACGCATAATGCTTAACAATAAATACTAAATGGTAAACGCTTAACGTTAAACGATCAACGGTAAACGAGAAGTGATAAACGCTTGTGGCAAAAAGTCTACTCATCACTGACCACCACTGAACACTAACCATCGTTGATCGCTGACCATCAGTGGTCACTGGCCATTAATAATCACTATCATTGATCATTGACCGTTACTGATTACTCACCATTATTGATCGCTGAAAGTATAACTACAGATCTTTACGAAAATATGGGTAGGAGTCAGGTAAACTATTTCTGTGAAAGTCAAAGATGATTGTCGCCATAAGCATACCTCTGCCATAATGATAAAAATGATTAGAAGGTCAAAAGGTTATACATAATTTACGTACACGCATATATATCTATATTTCTTATAACGGAACTACTGTACAGACCTGTTTGTTTAGTAATTGTTTGTCATCTCACACACAACCTTATCAAAATTACCTTATTATTCTAACTTATTACTGAGAAATGAAAGTAAAAGCAAACAATGAATAATTGTTGGAAATTTTCACAGGGAAATATTAGTATTTGTAGTACGAAAAAATACGAATTAATACACGTTCTATCGTCCCGCATACATTTTACAGCATCGTCTGTTGCAAACTGTATTTTCTTGTAATTTGTGTAGATATTTAAATCAACTTCCTTCGACAATCAAGATTTCATGGCTGTACCGGCATTAATGAAATCATAACGGCACTGAACAGCACTTTGTGGGGAAACTGTGTACATTATGAATAATATATCTTTAATGTAAGATTCGACCATCTTCTTATAATGGAACAGAAACAGTTCCGTGTAGTAAATATACTCATACGTATTGTACAGTTCAAAAACAACTCTCTCTGATGCGATTGTATTATTCGCCCACTGACTTCTGTAAAAGCTTTTCGATCACCAACGAGTATGTATATGACAGCTAAAAACCCTTGCGAATCAAACCTCTTATTTTGGAACTTTTATATTAATATCTTCAACTGCCTGATACTTTGTGGATAGAAACTGACGTATTTATTAGTACAAGCAATTGCGTAACAGTCTTATCAAAATCGACTGTGTGTGTTATTCTGTCTCCCATGATATACAGTATTATGCACATTTTACTGCTATTGAGGAAGATGAGTTCAGTGGTGGTGATGGTCGAGAATCTTGACAGCAGGTACATCTTGAAAACCTTCACATTAACCAGCACCATTGCTCCAGTTTTGATGGTGGCATATTTTGTGCTCAGTGTCAGATGGAGCCACTTCTTCTCTTCGAGTTCTGTAAAACTGAATCCACGCTTTCGTGTATTACAGCAAATTGTTGATAAGCAAAATATATAGATTATTATTAATAGTAACATCTGTACTTGCATCTGTTGTGTAGTCAGTGACTCTGATGTTGACTCTCGGAGGTTCGGCATCAGCTGATACGATCTTAGCGAGTTTTTTCCAACTTTCATAGCGCGTCTTCCTGCTGAATAAGTGGGAGAAAATGCTATTAGCAGGCATTAGTCAGCAAGTTTTGTTGTATATTCTTTACAACACACATTTCCCAAGGAAAGAGGACCCCTCCTGTAGACGTTCCCAAGAACACAGTCTTTCTCTCTCTTCTCAGTTTTGTGTGTTGGAGAGAAAAACAGTTTAAGCTGACAGACCTCGCTTCTCCACAATGTAACTTCGCCTTAAAAAACTGTGATAAAAAGACCTTTTTAATGAGCTCACTACTATAATTAAAGCGGTAGTGCACTTGCATTAGTTGCTACAGTAACGTCTCTCAGCACTGGCTGTGGTCTTACGGCAGGTAAGCTGCTGAGTTACCTCTTGCAAGCTATTAACTGTGCTTGCTCGCTCATCTCGTGCTACACTCTTTGACCTAACACTGACTCAGTTATTTGGCTGATACTTGCAATTCTTTTTAAGAAGCAAATTCGACATCTCGTCATCTGTTCTCATAATCCAATGCATGTCCTTCGCTCCACATTATTAAGTACGTGGACTGTTTCTGAATCTGCAAAACAAACTTTTTGCAGACATCCAGAGTCTCATAGTCTTTCATTCGATTACTTTCGACGGCCATGGTGGACTTTTTAGCGGTAATCAATGCTCGTCGGCTCGGTTTTTATTTATTTCGACTCTTTAATCTCATGTGTCTTGTTAATCGATAAAACCTGCAGCAACAGTGTGTTTCGTAGTTTCCAAATCTCCTGCAGCCTTATGACTACCGAAGACAACAGAAGCAAACAAGTGACAGCTGAAGAGAGGGAACCTAATGTTGTTGCTGCAGTTGCAGTTGATCCACACGTTAGCTCCCGAACACCCCACGAGGAAGTGACTTGCGTCAGGCAAGTGTCCTACGCCTGCTCCATCAACAGTGGAAACGATTATGAGAATCGTATTCTGTACGTCGGAATTAAGACAGGATACTCCAGATGTATCACGTATCCCAATAATGCCCAGGTAAGCCTCCGAAAGCGCTGTTGGACTGTTTACAATGTCCTTTGGCTTGGTCAGGTTGAACCCCATAGACGGTGTAACATCCACGAGATAAATTTTAGCTACAGGAAATTATGCCTCTAAAAGATATAAACATTATCTATCCGACATATGGAAAAACAGTGAAATAAAACTATGATAAATATTAATTATTTATATAATATTTTATGATGTAATTGGACATATCGATGTGTATCATACAAAGACAGTGATAATTGTAAATTCGTTTTATGATCTGCATATGCCTTCCTTTGTTTTTGGCTTTTGTAGGTTGCGGACGCAAGACGCGTATCAAACTGAGGTCTGTTAAAAAATTCTAATTATTTGTTAATTATTACTTGCGAATAGAGTTCATTATTATTATAAATATGAGTGTATAATTATTTGTAACTTTAATTCTTCTCTCAATGAGCATTATCTGTGTTAATTATTTCTTTCCGTTGCAAGGTGCGCAGCCTTTGATGATAGCGAATTGTATCGCTTTTTTATCTATGTTTCTTACGAAAGTATCAAAGGTTTGCTTGATGAAAATTAGTCTAAATAGTGCATAATATGAAAGCAAAGTTTAATAAGCATTTAAAATACTTATCCTGTTAAAAGAAAATTTTCTCTAACAATAGAAAGTCTCTATCAATTTTCTGCCGCCATCTTAACAATTATCTCAGAGGCAAATTCAATTACGCAACTCTGCAGACATAAAAGCCCAAGGTAACAAAAATGTGTAAAAAGAAATGTGCACCGGTGGTCCCGAACTCATTTTAATGATAATAATTCGAATCAGATTGGTTCTTTAAAAACTGTGTTCATAGCACGATCCATATAACAAACTTTTCTTCCTGATGTATGGAGCCGAAATTAATTAAGCACGAGTTGCGAAGAATATTGTTTCAGGTAACATACGTCAGTGTCGTGCGCGGCTGATATTTGGTGGTTTTAATGATCATTTTGCTGAAGATGACTGTTTCCATCATAATCAATAGTTGTATAGAATCTGTTGTATGAACTGTGATTTAGTGACACTTACACAACTTACAGACAACACTTTAACACAACGTTAACTTGGAGTTCTTTAGCAACTTCACCAAATGTTTAGCCGGGAGAAAAAATTATTTTGTCTGATGCGATAGAAGCCGAAACAGGGGTCGATTTAGAAAAGATAGCGGATCCAGTATTAGAATCAGAATTTAAAAGAGCTTTGGAGCACATACGATCAAGTGAGGCAGAAGGGATGGATAACATTCCACCAGAATTCCTAAAATTATTGAGGGAAGTGCAACAAAACGACTATTCACGTTGGTGTGTAGAATACATGAATCTGGCGACATACCATCTGACTTTCGGAAAAACATCATCCACACAATTCCGAAGACGGCAAGAGCTGATAGCTCAAGCGTCGAAGTTGCTTACGAGAATAAAATACAGAAGGATGGAAAAGAAAATTGAGGATGCGCTAGATAACGATCAGTTTGGCTTTAGGAAAGGTAAAGACATGGGAGGGGCAATTCTGACGTTGCGGTAATGGAAGAAGGACTAAAGAAAAATCAAGACACATTCATAGGATTTGTCGACCTAGAGAAAGTGTTCGACAATATAAAATGGTGAAATATGTTCGAAATTCTGAAAAAAGTAGAGATAAGATATAGGGAGAGACAGGTCATATACAGTATGTACAGCAGCCAAGAGGGAATTATAAGAGTGGATGACCAAGAACGAAGTACTCGTATTAAAGAGGGTGTAAGGCAATACGTAGCCCCTAGTGTTCAATCTGTACATCGAGGAAGCAATGTTGGAAATAAAAGAAAGTTTCAGGAGTGGAATTAAAATTCAAGGGGAAAGGATATCAATGATACGATTCACTAATGACATTGCTATCCTGAGTGAAAGTGAAGACGAATTACATAATGAGAAGTTGTAGAAATGAGAACAGGGAGAAACATAACATCAGGATTGATGGTTACGAAGTAGATGAGGTTAAGGAATTCTGCTACCTAGGCAGTAAACTAACCAATGGCGGACGGACCAAGCAAGACATCAAAAGCAGTGTAGCACTGGAAAAAAGGGCATTCCTGTCCAAGAGAAGTATACTAATATTAAGTATCGGCCTTAATTTCAGGAAGAAATTTCTGAGAATGTACGTCTGGAGTACAGCACTGTATGGTAGTGAAACCGGAACAGAAGAGAATCGAAGCATTTGAGATGTGGTGCTACAGACGAATGTTGAAAATTAGGTGGATTGATAAGGTGAGGAGAGAGGAGGTTTTGCGCAGAATCGGAGAGGAAAGGAATGTGTGGAAAACAATGATAAGGAGAAGGGGTAGGTTGATAGGACATTCGTTAAGACATGAGGGAATGGCTTACGTGGTACTAGAGGGAGCCTTAGAGGGCAAAAACTATAGAGGAAGACACAGATTGGAATACATGCAGCAAATAATTGAGGACGTAGATTGCAAGAGCTACTCTGAGATGAAGAGATTAGCACAGGAGAGGAATTCGTGGCGGGCCGCATCAAACCAGTCAGAAGACTGATGAAAAAAAAAGAAAAAAAAAAGAGTTTGGAAAGGTATTAGTCGGACGCTACATCATGGCCTTTAAAAACTCTATTTTATTTTCTATTAATTACTGCAATATAATGCAATACAAACTGGTATCCTTGTGCTGTCGAGGTATGTTGGTAAATGCATTTTTTCTTAAGGGATGGTGTGATTACTGAAGACAAAAAAGTGCGAGAAGAAACTACTTCAAAAAACGCTTTGCTACAGAAATCGCTCTGTTCATGTAACAACTGATGTTAGAAGTAGTTTTCTGTCTTTTGCAGCGTTTTATGGAAGGCTACAGATTCGTCGCATTTGTGCTCTTCTCTTGGATACGTAGAACTGGACATTGGTTTTCTACTTCACTTTGATTGTCACCGCTATAATTCCTTAATGGAAAACACATAAACGATATTTAATGAAAAGTCCTGTTTCATTACCGTGCAGATACGTGACATTTACAGCACCACCTGTCACATTCACGCACTGAGGATGGAAACGACGTAAATAGACGAGATATGACTGCTCCACATTCTTGTTCCAGAATGAGATGCCATTCCAGGCTCGCAAGAGGAGGTGGAAGAAAGGGTGGCGTCCATCACGCCAGCCATAACTGCCGCAGCGCCGCCACCGTCAGCCCGTATTGTTATTGGAGCTCCCCCCCCCCCCCCATTGCCACCCCCCCCCTCATCCTGCAGCCTTCACCACTCCCCCGCTTACCCAGCGAACCGCCTGGCTGTTACTGTCCTCTGCTGCTGGCACAGCGCTGCAGCGGGCCGCTTCTGCCTTAATGGCTCCGACCCTCTTCCTGCGGCGATTCCCGGAAAAGGACAGCAGACGAGCTTCCGTTTCCACAACAAAAGCACTCTGTTCCTGGATCAGGAATGTGATGCTTCTCCACACCAGAACAACTTGATGCGGGAAACAGCGATGCCGTCACGAACCATATAAGCAGCAATTCTTGTTACGTTCGTGTTTCTGTTGTTTCACAAAGACGAAAAATGGAAAAGTCTGTACAAAGATCCTGCACTATAAGTGGCAGTATACTTTACACAGAAGTATGATGCTATGCTGACAATTCCTAAACTGCTGTACGACACTTATCTTCCTAAATACCTCAATACTTCTGCTTGTGTATTTGATTTTGATTCCCTTTTATAGTCGACAGTCCTCTTACTGCTTTGGTGCAGCCCGCCACGATTTCCTCTAGTGTGCCAACCTATGCATCTCAGACTAGCACATTCAACCTATGTCCTCAATTATGTACTGAATGTATTCCAGTCTCTTTCTTCCTCTATAGTTTTTACCTTCTACAGCTCCCTTTAGCACCATGGAAGTTATTCCGTGATGTCTTAACAGGTGTCCCATTAACCTTCCCCTTCTCCTTGTCAGTGTTTTTCTTATATTCCTTTGCTCGCCGATCCTGCAGAGAACCTCCTCATTCTCCACCTTATCAGTCCAACTAATTTTCAACAGTCTTCTGTGGCACCACATTACCGTACAATTCTGTGATCCAAAGGTACATTCTTGCAAATTTCTTCCTCATATTAAGGCCTGTGTTTGATATGGCTCTGAGCACTATGGAACTTAACTTCTGAAGTTATCAGTCCCCTAGAACTTAGAACTACTTAAACCTAACTAACCTAAGGACATCACAAACATCCAAGCTGGAGGCAGGATTAGAACCTGCGAGCGTAGCGGTCGCGCGGTTCCAGACTGTAGCGACTAGAACCGCTCGGCCACTCAGGCCGGCTGTGTTTGATACTAGTTTACTTCTGTTGGTCAGGAGTGCCTATTTTACCAGTGTTATTCTGCTTTTTACGCATTCTTGCTCCAACCACCATGGGTTTACTTGCTGCTTAGGTAGCAGAATTCCTTCACTTCATCCACTTCGTGATCTCCAATCCTGATGTTAAGTTTCTCGCTGTTCTCATTTCTACTAATTCTCATTACTCTCCTCTTTCTTCGATTTCCTCTCAAACCATATTCTGTACTCATTGGCCTATTCTTTTCATTCACTAGTTCTGTAATTCTTTTTCATTTTCACTGAGGATGTAAATGTCATTAGCGAATCTTATCATTGACATCCTTTCACCTTGAACTTTAATTCCACTTTTAAACCTTTCTTTTATTTCCGTTATTGCATTCTGGATATATACGAGGGTCAGTCAAAAAGTAATGCCTCCTATTTTTTTTTCTACGTTTAATTGTCAGGAAATTTAAATGCAATTACATAGGTTGAAAACCACAACATTGAGGATCATTTTGTCATTTTTCAATGTAATCTCCGCCCATCTCTACAATTTTGGTCCATGTTTGAACAAGGGCATGTATCCCAACACGGTAAAAATCACAGCTCTGCTTCCTAAGCCATTGACGCACGGATGTTTTGACGGCCTCCTCATCTTCAAAATGAATCCCACGATGAGCTTCTTTTAGTGGCCCGAACAGATGGAAGTCTGATGGTGCCAGGTCAGGGCTGTATGGGGGATGAGGCAAAACTTCCCATCCAATTTTGAGAATCTCGTCAGAGGTGTGACGACTGGTGTGTGGTCTTGCATTGTCATGCAAAAGAAGAACATCTGCCATTGATTTTGTTGGGCGAACTCGCTGAAGACGTGCTTTAAGTTTTTTGAGGGTTGTGACTTATTGAACAGAATTTATTGTGCATCCCTGCTCCAAAAAATCAACCAGAATCACACCCTCTGTATCCCAGAAAACTGTTGCCATAACTTTCCCTGCCGATCGCACAGTTTTGAATTTTTTCTTCCTCGGCGAGCTTGTGTGACGCCACTCCATTGACTGCCTCTTTGATTCGGGTTCAAAAAAATGCACCCATGTTTCGTCCCCGGTCACAATTTTTTTTCAGGAGCTCATCTCCCTCCAAACGGAAGCGCTGCAAGTGTTGGGAGGCTATTGTTTTCCTTGCCTCTTTATTCTGATCGGTTAACATTCTTGGAACCCACCGTGCACAAACTTTTGAGTACCCCAATTGTTTAATAATCGTGATCACACTGCCTTTACTAAGAGAAATAATGCGACACACTTCATCTGCAGTCACCCGACGGTCACCACGAATGATGTCATCAACTTGCTGAATGTTGTGTGGAGTCACTGCACTCACCGGCTTGCAGCTCCGCTTTTCGTCAGTCAACGGTGTTTGCCCTTCAGCTTCCTTACAACGACGAACCCATCGTCTAACAGTGCTGACATCCACTGTCACAACACCATACACCTTCTTCAGTCTTTCATGAATGCGTATGGGCGTTTCACCTTCTGCATTCAAGAATTCAATCACACAACGCTGTCTCAAACGAACATCGATGTCGCCCATCTTACAAACTTCTGCTGTGCTGCCACCTGTTGACACAGAAAGTTACTACTGCAGTGGATTGCAGAAGAAGGTTTGAGGAATGGCGGCAAATTCAAATTTTTCACTTAACTTAATTTTTTTAAGTAGAAAAAAATGGGAGGCATTACTTTGTGACCGACCCTCGTAGATTGAACAGTACGGGCGAAAGACTACATCTCTGTCCTCCTCCCTTTTCAATCCGAGCACTTCGTTCTTCGTCTTCCACTATTAGTGTTTCTTCTTGGCTCTTTTTGATTTGGTGGAGGACAAACAGGGAGGTTTTCGGTCTCATCGAATTAAGGAAGGATGAGGAAGGAAGTCGGCCGTGCCCTTTCAAAGGAACCATCGCAGCATTTGCCTGAAGCGATTTAGGGAAATCACGGGAAACCTAGCCGCGCAGGATTAGCCGAGCGGTCTAAGGCCCTGCAGTCGTGCTCTGTACGGCTGATTCCGGCGGAGGTTCCAGTCCTCCCTCGGGCATGGGTGTGTGTGTGTTTGTCCTTAGGATAACTTAGGTTAAGTAGTGTGTAAGCTTAGCAGTTAAGTCTCATAAGATTTCACACACATTTGAACATTTTTTTTAAACGGAAAACCTAAATCAGGATGGTCGGACGCGGGATTGAACCATCGTCCTCTCGAATGCGAGTCCAGTGTGCTAACCACTGCACCACCTCGCTCGGTAAGGCTCTCGTAGATACTGCATGTCACCCATATTTTCCTATAGCTTATTCCTAGTTTTCTCAGAATTTTGAATATCTTGCAAAATTTGATATCGTCAGAAGCTTTTTCATGGTCGACAAATCCTATGAGCGTGCCTTGCTGCCATTATGAATCGCAACGCCAGAACTCCCTTTCTGGTGCGTTTTAGCTAGCCTAAAATCAAACTCATCTCATCTAACAGATTCTCGGTTTTTTCGTTTTTCTGTACATTATTCTTGTCAGCAACGTGGTTGCATGAGCAGTTAAACAAGTTATGCGATAATTCTCGCTCTTTCCGGCTCTTTCAATCTGTGGGATTATGAGAGTCAGATTGTTTATCGCTAGACTCAACTCCACATGTCAACATGAATAATCGTTTTATTGCCACTTTCCCAAATTATTTTAGAAATTCTGGTGGAATGTTATCTAACTCTTCTGCCTTATTGTTTCTGACTAATAGTGGATCCTATATCTCTTCAATACCGACTACTTTTTCTTTCTTGTATCACGTCAGCAGAGAAATATTCCTATTCGTAGAGACTTTCAATGCATTCTTTCCAATTACCCGCTCTCTCCTGCATTTAAAGTTCGCCTGCTTAGCTCGGTGGTAACGTGCTTTCCTGCCATGCAACGGGCCCGGGTTCGATTCTCGGCCGGTTTGGAGATTTTCTCCGCTCGTGGACTGGGTGTTCTGTTGTCCTCATCATCATTTCATCCTTATCAGCGGCACGCAAGTCGCTCATTGTGGCATCAACTGTTATAACACGTGCATTTGGCGGCCGAACTTCCCAGGTTGGAGCCTGCCGGCCAACGATGCCATACGCTCATTTCATTCATTTCATTTCCTGCATTTAACAATGAAATACCTGTGGCACTCTTAATGTTACGACGCTTGCTTTCCATTTCACCGGAGGTTGTTTTGGCTTTTCTATATGCTTAGTCAGTCCTTCCGACAATCAGTTATTTTTCGTTTTCTTTTAAAATACTATCATAACGTACTCATTAAGAGATTTAATCTTATATTAAAAGTTTAACACAAATACTGTATTCATCGAGTATTTCATAATGAGAGCATTTAGCGCCTTGCAATAAACTGAACACATCATTTCAAATCGGTTTCGAAACTTTTACTTACTAACGCCCCCACAACACAATGAAAAGGAAAAAAAGGTTATTGCTTACTACATCTTCGCTGTTCATGCAGTAAACCATCATCATCAAGATTGATGTTTTAATTTATTACTTCCTTACTACTAACTCCACTTTCAACTTTTGCAAACGGTATGCACATAAACCACTGAATATACCTGCAAAATTACACGCCCACTCACATCAATACGACCACTACCTATATTTGACAGATGGCTAGGTGGTCATGCAAGCTCCCTTATGACGACACTATTCGTTTTGTTTGCATTTCGTTAACTCTGCCTGGCTGTTCTTTATATACTGAATATTATTGAATTTATAATGACAGGCTAAGAAGGGCGTTGCTTACTTTTGATAGCAGCAACATCTTTCTTTCCTATTATAGGGCCTACTGTGATAAAATATCTTGGACACACACTTGTTATCACCGATGTAACCTCTGACAATTATGCCCGTTAATAAAAAAATGGTTCAAATGGCTCTGAGCACTATGGGACTTAACATCTGTGGTCATCAGTCCCCTAGAACGTAGAACTACTTAAACCTAACTAACCTAAGGACATCACACACATCCATGCCCGAGGCAGGATTCGAACCTGCGACCGTAGCAGTCGCGCGGTTCCGGACTGCCCGTTAATAGATTAAGGTTTTGGCCCACCCAGATTTTGAGAACAATCTATCACCGATTGAACTTTATTCCTGGGTGCTCTTTTACACCTACGGATATTTTATAAGGTCGCAACGTATAACGCAATAGGAATTTTGGGGCAATCACAGAAAACTACGTTCTGGCCTCAACTAATCTTGTGCCAAGAAATTAAGATTGAGGTAGCCTAACAATAAATGCTATTAACGTGTCTCTCTTTTCAGGCATGGTTAGAAGTAAGGTAGCGATAAATGGAAGCTGGTTTCAAATTACAAGTTATTTTTATTTTTGATTAATCCTTTTGCATTTAACAGTGTGACAAACATTCATCAAATAACTTCCGAAATTATATTTCACAATACCTCACCAGAGAATTACAAGCCGTGTTGGCTTCAGTTTGCTTAGTCCTGCGGGGAAGGGAAAGTTTTGGAGAGCACCTAGTCACTGTTCTATTTTAACGACAGACATTCACATGCACTAAACAGTCAACACGGGCAGGCAAATATCGACAGCATTTTGGTGAGAAGATTTTGTTTATACTTTATGGCTGGCATCGTGCAGGATTTTATGGGGACGTGTTGTTAACGTGAAGCGCTTGCAAAGAAACGAACTCATCTCACAAAACGCACACTCGCTACAAATTTTGAATGAACATTCCGACATTGACATATTTAAAAATGTTCATCAATAATAAAAGGGAAGCTGTAACATTTCTTACTAAGTTGAACGGAGATTTAAGTTTGAATTTATGGACCGCGTCGTCGCAACTATCGGAAATCACATTTTCAGATTGTAATGTCTCGAACTGGGGACTAGAAACGACGGAGAGGCAATGCCACCGAACCCAGGGTTATTGTGCGGTTCTTCGACCCCCAGTGGACCCTCCGTCCCGGTGACGTCTCACACCAGAGGAGCGTAACCCCAATGTTTGCGTGGTAGATCAACTATGGTGTACGCGTACGTGGAGAAAGTGTTTGAGCAGCAATCGCCGACATAGTGTAACTGAGGCGGAAAAAGGGGAACCAGCCCGCATTCGCCGAGGCAGATAGAAAACCGCCTTAAAAACCATCCACTGACTGGCCGTCACACCGGACCCCGAAACTAATCCGGCGGGCGGATTCGTGCCGGGGACCGGCACGCCTTCCTGGCCGGAAATTCTCAGATGACTCTGTATCCGATGAAATCGACTAAAAATCATAACCGGCCCCTAAATGATTATCAGTGAAACATCTATCAAAAGGAAATCGTTGAGTTTAACAAATAAATAAAATTCAAATACTTTGTCCCGTATTCGAATTAGCCACTCTGAGGGAACGTCCGGTCGCTTACCTGTCTCCAAACACTCTCCGCTGCCAACAGCCGCGCGGAGTCCTCTCAGAACAGTTCGAGGTGTTGGGGAAATCTCGTGACCAACCTCTGCTGGGAAAACGTTTTAGCTTTTACTCATCTTTGGTCAAACCGTCCTGTTCCTCTTTGCCTTCCACTGACAGCACTTAAAGTTTGTAGAGGATTCAGAAACCCACCACTTCTCTGGTTCGCCTGCTACAACATTCAAAACATTCATACATGACTAGACACTTTAAGGAGGGGTGAGAAATGGCAAAGAAGGGCACAGGACGTGCACATTGGAATGAAAAGCAAATACGTCGACCTGTAATTATTCCTCAGGTATGAAGTAGTTGGGACTGAGAGACTCCACAGTTAATTAATTACGTAGAATATGAATTTATGCAGATTTTTGTATATCAGATAGTATGAAACATATATTGGAGCACTAATTTTAATCTTGAACGGCACCTATTGTGACGTTTCAGCAGCACTAGCAGTGTGGGCTGTATATATGGTATGTCATGGATTGGGGTGGGGGGGGGGGGGGGGGGTCGTGATGCGGAAAGGCAGTGATTTATCTGACGTTCAAAAGGGTGTGATCATTGGCTGACTGTCAATGTTGGAAGCGTATCCGAAACGGTTCTGATTGTTCACGTGCTGTTGTGGTTAAGGTACACTATGCATAGCAAAATGGCGCTATGCAAAACCGGCGGCGAGTCAACTGTTGTGCATTAAGGGCCATAGATGACAGGGATGAACGACAGCTGCGGAGATGTAGACGGGCAAATATACGAGCAACTGTTGAACAAATGTCCATCCAGATAAACCAAGGGGCTTCCAACAGTGTCTCTTCAATGACCGTCTAGCGGACGTCGTTGCGTATGGGCCTTCACAGCGGGCGCCTGGTTTGTGCTTCCATGTTCCTGCCGGGCATTTTCAAAAAGCTCAGTGGACAAGCACATGAAACTCGGAACCTTTTGCTGTGAATGTTTCCCTATCCGCCAAATCAGAGTGTGCTGATCAACTTTTGAAATACGGATAGGAACAGTACTGCACTAGTGATCTGCTTGTTGGGGTTTTAGTTACTGTGAAGATGGTGTATGTGGCATACCTGGAGTTCTCTGCCTACTCGCTGGACACAATACCCCACCCGCGAACTCATAGTGCTGAAATTACATTGGTATAAGACGGAACACGAGACAATATTTCTGTTTGCTCGCTAGACAGGAGCAAAATTCGAATAAAGTATTCTCCCGTAAAGAAGCACTTCGGTGTATGCCAGACTCCACAGAGAGGTAAAGGATCGTGACTTGAGTAAACAGAATAATTAGTCTGTCAGAGAGAAACGACTTCATGCGTTCCATGTGTCAAACCGCCAGGTGGCTCTATCCAGTGAAGTGCCTTCGATCGACCGCCAGATGGAAATTTCCTGCATCGATCTGCTGAGCGCCACGTGCCGCTCCTTCCTGGACACACAATGACTGTTTGCTTTCAAGCGACAAATCCTAGTGACATTACAAAAACATCACCTCTTACTAATTGGGTCATGAATCTGCCAGCCAATCACCAGAAAATTTTCAGCAAGGTTCGATTTTCCCTTCTTCATCCTTAGCTCTCTGACAAACCAAAACGCCTTGCTGCTTTTCAGCAGGAAGATTACTCCTACGCTTGCCATGAGAACATTCTTTGGAGGTCAGTTCATGACCATTATTTGTGACCGCACACATTTCTTTGCACTAAAACTATGTCCTTTCGCCGTCTCCCGTCCCTGACGCTTTTCCTCCAGGTACGCTATTCTGAATTTTTTTTTTCTCGTCTCACCAGAGAGCAACTTCCTGCCCAATCTTTCCGCACTATGGAGGTTCTGCAGTTGCTGCCACGTGCTCTCTTTCAGGGCAGGAAATGTTCGCCCCTGCAGAATAGCGTGAGGCGCTTCCCAGCCCCTCTTAAGCTGATAGCGACTTCTGAAGAATGCGAGGCCACTTCGCACTTTCTGTTTGTGCTCAGCCATAATTACCTAGCAGACATCCAGTACGACAGAAATTAGTACGTAGTGACAGCCAGTAACCGCCAATGAAGTGATTAATAATCCGTCTTTGCTTCGTAATGTGAGGTAATGTAAATATAAATGTACAAGTATATTAAATATAGGCTTGCAAAATATTGCCACCTTATGCATGTTATAGGTTATATCACTAAGAAGTATTTTGCAGTGAAAGTAACTATTTATCATCTTGTAGTTACAGCCTAAAAAAACCTCAGTTCTTACTCGCACTCTTCATTGTCTTTACAACACTAGCTTCATTCTGGTTGTCGTCACTCTGAAATATTTCCCGTGAAATTTACTGAATATGAGTCGTCGTACTGGAAGATTTCTCACAATATCTAATCAATCTCAAATGAAATACTGTTTTGGACAAAAACTTTCCTTTTCTGCTCAGCGTGCAACCAAGTAAATTTGTCAATGGAGCATGGATTTAGTACATGTCTGAGACTGTATTGCGAAATACCGTATTCTCAGCTTAATCACGTTTATTTTCCAGTATGTATTGCATGCTGCCACAAGTGTGCCTAACTGTTACTTATAGCTCAATTTTTAATTAAAAACTCATGTGAAGTGACGGAAAACGTTTAACTGGGTATGTCAGGTCATGTTCCGAATTTTATTGCCCATGTTGTCGTGATACATCGTTAGTTGGCGCTCAGGGCAGAGAAACAAACACAACACCATTCTGGGATCTAAGCAATACCTTCCTCCCCCGTTAGTCAGATCACGTGACACAATTATATCAATTATTTGTATGGTTGACTGGACATATGAAGTTTCATGTTGCCATTAAAGTGCAATAGAGATCGTGATTTGACATATTGTAACATCACAAATGCAAGTTAACACATTGTGCTCAAGGGTACAATGTACACAGCAAACAGTTTTCATAATCGTCAATATTTGGCACTTGTTATTGTCCGTTGTTTTTTTGGGTCTATTGTCCTACAGTGTTTTAGAAAGAACGTGCTCTGACTGTATTCTTACTTGTTTTATTTGTTTCACGATTTCGACATACCATTTTCAAGTGGTAATTCAACATGAAGTGCTTGATAACATGTTATATACTGTGAAGGGGTGAAGACCTTCGTGTTAAAAAAAAAAATGGTTCAAATGGCTCTGACCACTATGGGACTTAACATCTTAGGTCATCAGTCCCCTAGAACTTAGAACTACTTAAACCTAACTAACCTAAGGATAAAACACACATCCATGCCAGAAGCAGGATTCGAACCTGCGACCGTAGCGGTCGCACGGTTAAAGACTGAAGCGCCTAGAACCGCTCGGCCACTCCTGCCGGCCCCTTCGTGTTAAACCTTGATATTGTATTTATTATGTTCTGTATAAAATAAAGGTTTCTAATCGTCTGAATAGAAGGCGGACGTAGACTTCATAAAATTCAATGGCTCACTTTTTTACCACCGTGTGTGTATACGAGCTATGACAAATGACAACTATCATTTGGGGAGTATCATGACCTTTCTCATGAGAATGTAGGTTTATCATTTCACATAGTTTGTAAATGCATTAGAAGTATTACTCTGCTGCAAACAACGTCGCCAAGACAAGGTATTTTTCATTTTGTAGACTGCAGACATTCAGATCGAAACCACAACACATCTTCGTACAACAATTAGAATCCGCATAATAAAGCCCCAGATGAATCTACATTCTTGTATCGGTTTATCTTCATTTGTGAAGCCAGTTAAATCTAGAAGAACAAGGTATAAGGAATGTTTTTGGGGCAGGGCCGTGACCGCCGTTTAACCTCTGGTAAATGCTGTAAATGCTGTCATACCATGATTTGACTCAAAGTGGCAGAAAACGTATGAAGTCAACATAATCTGCATCGCAGGCGTACGGTGTACTAGCTAACGAGTGAGCGTTCGATAAGCGGGAGAGAACTGAAAGGGATTAAAGGATTGCGGTCTAAGACTGTGATGTAAACTTGGTACGAACGCTCTTGCGCATCCTCTCTTGTTTGTCTTTTAGTAATTCAGCAGCAACGGGAACTTTGTGGCCGTAAGCCTCCTTCTGACTCCACCGCGCCAGCTTAAAGCCTCACGAGGTTTTCTCCCACAACATTGCTTGTGCCTTAGGCAGCGTCTGGTATTCGTGGTAGCATTGCTTCCGCGGCGCGTACAAAACCTTTCTTTGTATCGGTCTAGAGTTGGATATGTGTCGATGAAAACAGAAATACTGTTTATTGTTAAATATTTTTCACACTGAAAATTTTTGAGGTAGGTTTTCATTAGATTACTTATCTCTTTCGGGTAATAAAATTAAGTGTTGCTAGCGGCTCTAAAAAGTGAAAGTTAGGTGTCTGGGCGCGTATGTGTGTGTTTGCGTGTGTGTAAATTACGAGAAAAATTAAAAGAAGAAATCTGAATGTGTTTTTTGTTTTGTTATCTATCTTTATTCTGCTGGACATATCACCGTGGTCTCTGGTGGGGGTCTTTGGCAGTTAATACAAACGTAAAGTATATTGTAAAACCTGCTACACGCATTAGGCTGCTTGTAGCAAATATTTTTTGTTGATGACTGGTTTTGGTGGAAAGTACCATTTTCAAGTAAACGTGAAAAGGTATAATAAACAAACCAGGGCTGGGCAGGTTAACACGTAAAATGTCGTATCCAGGTAAGCAGCTGCCTTGGTCAAGAAAACTTACATCAAAGTCTTCTGTACTACTTTCATGTTTTCTCCACAAACCGTTACAACAGAGCTCCGTAACAGTAGTACAGGTGGTCGATACATCGTTGTGCAGTAAAACTAGGTTATGGTGGCAACATGAATTTCCTCTAACCAAATCCGTAGGTTCCCACTTTGGACCCCAGCCACGGCTTGCAATGGAAAGAAAGCAAGAAACAGTAACTGCCGAAAATTTCTCGCGAAATGGGTCATCCTCAAGCTGACAATGTTCTTGAAAGAGAAGCAGCCAAGACATTCAGGACACCCTCTCGCTCTTGCGGATTATCCCCTCATTCGGATGTCTGAGAGAGAATTACTGAGCGGGAAATGACAATGAGAAAAAGATTTAGAAGCTAACAATATGATAACACTCTGTAACTGAGAATGGTATATCAGAAATTTGAATGTCATAAGATACCTAGAACATCAGGAAAGGGAAATACAAAGACTGAATAATGGTGTAGCAGGAGTCACTGAAATGAAATTGAAAGAAGGTAAATATGAGAAGTAATTTTTTTCAATTTCCACTCGGTCGTGAAATTAAAATCCTAATGAAAATACGGTGAAGCTTTGTGCAGATTTGTTGGGTAGTTTCTCTTGTTTTCCTCCTCCATCACGTCACATTGCACTTTTCAGTTCTGAGCGCACCGTGAGCAAGCAAAGATAATATTTGACCACTCACTGCAGGAGCAACAAAGACACTCACGTAGCGTTTTCGATGGGAGGTGCTTGATCACTCACCGTACAGCCCGAACTTGGCTCTCGCTCACACGAACCACTGGCTACAAGGACAGCGCTTTTGCACAGACAACGAGCTGCAGACCAGCCTAGGGAGCTGGTGGAAATCACATTAGTGTGCCTTCTGTGACGAGGGCATCAAGTTACGACAAATGGCTGATTCAGTATCTGTTGATGCATCGTGGACAGAGAACATCAGCTGGTGAAGTAATTATCAATGAAATTCGCCAACAGCCGTGTAACTGAGACGTTATTTTATTTTGACTACCAGTTTCTGCATTCCACTGTGCTATCTTCAGGACCTACATGCATCTATTAAAATTAAACGATATTGCCATACTCTGACATATATTCCTGGATGTCTTAATTCAAAACCGACTGAGTTGTAATCAAGAGTGGCCGAGCGGTTCTAGGTGCTAAAGTCTGGAACCGCGCGACCGCTACGGTCGCAGGTTCGAATCCTGCCTCGGGTATGGATGTGTTTGATGTCCTTAGGATGGTTAGGTTTAAGTAGTTCTAAGTTATAGGGGACTGATGACCTCAGAAGTTAAGTCCCATAGTGCTCAGAGCCATTTGAATAATTTTTTTTTTTTTTTGCAATCAAGACAGGAATGCCTTGGCCAACACACTCTGTCAGCAAATGACGCTATGCGCACAACTTAGGGATGCCAAGCAATTCGTAAATGCTATGGTTGAGCTAAGTCATTGAAGTTCCAGTGACATGTTGCACATGGACTGATTTTCAGCAACATTAAGAGACACAAAAAGTTTTTTGTCCTGATGTAGCACTGAAGCTGTATTGGAAGCCTTTCCTGAACGGATACTACACTTTTGTTTTGCGCTACGAACGCACGATTTGAAAACACAATAAACGTTATTTGTGACTTAGGTTTCTGTGAAGAAGTAGTAAAAGGGGGCGCCTTACGTTTCTGTAAGCACACAGACGGTACATGTCCCATTTTCCGCAAAAAAAGTCACTTGATGCAAGGGGTAAATTGGCGATCACGTGCCGTGTTATACAGTGGCGGCACGACTTCACACAGTGTGTCGCACGCGACGTGAGCGCTGTGGCTGTGACCGGCCGGGCCGGCGTTTGCCAGCCGGCTGTGAGGTCTACACTCCTGGAAATGGAAAAAAGAACACATTGACACCGGTGTGTCAGACCCCCCCATACTTGCTCCGGACACTGCGAGAGTGCTGTAAAAGCAACGATCACACGCACGGGACAGCGGACACACCAGGAACCGCGGTGTTGGCCGTCGAATGGCGCTAGTTGCGCAGCATTTGTGCACCGCCGCCGTCAGTGTCAGCCAGTTTGCCGTGGCATACGGAGCTCCATCGCAGTCTTTAACACTGGTAGCATGCCGCGACAGCGTGGACGTGAACCGTATGTGCAGTTGACGGACTTTGAGCGAGGGCGTATAGTGGGCATGCGGAAGGCCGGGTGGACGTACCGCCGAATTGCTTAACACGTGGGGCGTGAGGTCTCCACAGTACATCGATGTTGTCGCCAGTGGTCCGCGGAAGCTGCACGTGCCCGTCGGCCTGGGACCGGACCGCAGCGACGCACGGATGCACGCCAAGACCGTAGGATCCTACGCAGTGCCGTAGGGGACCGCACCGCCACTTCCCAGAAAATTAGGGACACTGTTGTTCCTGGGGTATCGGCGAGGACCATTCGCAACCGTCTCCATGAAGCTGGGCTACGGTCCCGCACACCGTTAGGCCGTCTTCCGCTCACGCCCCAACATCGTGCAGCCCGCCTCCAGTGGTGTCGCGACAGGCGTGAATGGAGGGACGAATGGAGACGTGTCGTCTTTAGCGATGAGAGTCGCTTCTGCCTTGGTGCCAATGATGGTCGTATGCGTGTTTGGCGCCGTGCAGGTGAGCGCCACAATCAGGACTGCATACGACCGAGGCACACAGGGCCAACACCCGGCATCACAGTGTGGGGAGCGATCTCCTACTCTGGCCGTACACCTCTGGTGATTGTCGAGGGGACACTGAATAGTGCACGGTACATCCAAACCGTCATCGAACCCATCGTTCTACCATTCCTAGACCGGCAAGGGAACTTGCTGTTCCAACAGGACAATGCACGTCCGCATGTATCCCGTGCCACCCAACGTGCTCTAGAAGGTGTAAGTCAACTACCCTGGCCAGCAAGATCTCCGGATCTGTCCCTCACTGAGCATGTTTGGGACTGGATGAAGCGTCGTCTCACGCGGTCTGCACGTCCAGCACGAACGCTGGTCCAACTGAGGCGCCAGGTGGAAATGGCATGGCAAGCCGTTCCACAGGACTACATCCAGCATCTCTACGATCGTCTCCATGGGAGAATAGCAGCCTGCATTGTTGCGAAAGGTGGATATACACTGTACTAGTGTCGACATTGTGCATGCTCTGTTGCCTGTGTCTATGTGCCTGTGGTTCTGTCAATGTGATCATGTGATGTATGTGACCCCAGGAATGTGTCAATAAAGTTTCCCCTTCCTGGGACAATGAATTCACGGTGTTCTTATTTAAATTTCCAGGAGTGTATTTGTCGTGGATTTCTCAGGAATCTGCGGAAACCTGCATGATGGCATCATGAAACATTGCATCATTATAGTATCTGCCACAGTCACATTTGAATCTACACTGTCTATTTAACGCTTTGCAATTCAGTCACCCACCGACGGTATGTCTGTCCTTGTTGCTTACGAAACCCAAAGAACTTGTAACAGCAAGCGCCACTTGAACTCTGCCCACAAAATACTTTGTAAGCGCCTGCTATAGACCATCCTATTGTGCTAGTTCAGGACGTGAAGTGGGAACAACATACAAACGGTAAATAGTCACTTCTACCGTGGTCAAGAAATAAGAATATTTGGCAGTACCTACCTGTACTTGATGCGTGCATTAAACAGTATCAGGCGCTCTATCCAGTCTTCCTCGAGCTCGTAAACTCACGAAAATGCGGCACATACGCAGGTGGTGCAGGCGGTGCCGCTGCCGTTGGGTCCAGCGTCTTGCATCAAGTCATCTGTGCCGTCACGAAGCGATTCATCAGTTCAAGGAGTTACGCCACTGTTTGACTCGGAAATTGGATAAAGTGAATTAGATCAACTGCAGGCGGGGCTTCTGGTGATTGTTGCTTGGCAGCCATAATAATTAAACAATGCAAAAAGTATCAAGACAGTAAGCACAGAGAAAGCAAAAGTGGAGTGCGAAATCAGAAGGTGCGACACCTAGAACATTAAGAGCACAAGTAAGGCAAACACTGGGGACAACAAGGACAAGAGACAGAAGAAGAAGAACCAAGAAGACGACAGAACAGGATGAACTCAACGTGAAAACTGACACGCTGGAACGACCGTTCGTCACCATGTCTGTCGTGCACAACTTCGTAGCTAACAGTAAGGAGAGGTGGACTACAGAATGGTGCAGCAACTCTTTTCGTAGGAAGGTTGGACAGGAGAGGAAATGATTATCGAAAAGATTAACACAATAAACAGAAGACTTACTTAACTTTTCGTAGGAAGGTTGGACAGGAGAGGAAATGATTATCGAAAAGATTAACACAATAAACAGAAGACTTACTTAACTTGTCTTTCTCAAAGAGAACGAAGATGTATTGTACAGGGTTGTTCACGACGCACATTAGATATCCCACTGGGATCTCTACAGCAGTACCAGCAGAGCTTGGGAAAACAAATGAGTTACGACATGACGTGTAATTCACGATACTTCCGCTACGAGACTAGTAAGCAGCAATGGATAACAATGGAAGACTGACGACACGGCAACGATCGGCAATTGTGTTACTTTTTTATGAAACGAAAAGTCTTGTTGTGACTCAGAGGCGTTTTCGACAACAGTTTAACACACGATGGGTTCCTTGCAAGAAGACTATCCACAGGTTGTACCATAAATTTGTACAAGAAGCAACAGTATTGGAAGCGAAGCGACCTCGGCCTAAGCCTGTTTGTTCGGCGGAGAATATTGAAGCGGTACGAGTTGCTGTACAGAGAAGTCCCGGGAAATCGCGTGGAAAGGCAGCAGTGCAACTGGAATATCCAGGCGCTCCGTTCCATTCCATATGTACCCCTACAAGATGACCTGTGCACAAAACCTCACTGAAGAACACAAGCAACAGAGACTACTGTTTGCTCAGTGGGCGGAGGATATGGAAGAAACTCTCAACAACTTTTGGTTTTCAGGCGAGGCGCATTTTCATTTAGACGGTGTGGTTAACAAACAAAATGCACGCTTTTGGGCTACTGATAACCAACAAGTGCTTCATGAACGACAAAATTTTGCTCCGAGGGTTACAGCGTGGGCAGCAGTTAACAGTCACAGACTTAGTGGACACTTTTTCTTTGAAGAAACTGTGAACAGCGAGCGTTATCTGAGCATACTTCACAATACCTTCATTCCACAGCTTCTTGCTACTGCCTTGCCCTTCAACACGCAGTGGTTCATGCAAGATGGAGCAAGGCCACATACTGCAAACACTGTGTTGGAGTTTTTACACGAGCATTTCGACATGCGGATCATTTCACTCTGGTTTCCAGGTCACTTCAAAAACGGACAAAATTGGCCCCCCAATAGTCCAGACCTCAATTCATGTGACTATTTTCTTTGGGGGTGGCTAAAGGAAAAATTTTTTCCTGAAACGTCCACGTGGTTTAATGGAGCTCAGAAGACTTATTCTTCAAGCTTGCAGTGGAATTACAGAAGACATGTGCCGTAGGGTAATCACTAACTTCAGTGTTCCTTTGAAGGAAGTTAGGAAACGAAATAGTGGACATATTGAGCATTTGAGAACAAATCTCCATGGACGGGTCTTCATTGTAGTATATGTTCCTTAAAGTCCAGCTATCACAATGCCAACAAGGAAGAGGCTTGCTCTATGAAGCATCATCGATGGTGTTGTAGTGGAGAAGCTGTGCCCGCCGCGTGCCGTCCTATATTGGGGCCGCAGAAGACGCTCATAGACCAGAGCTGATGGGGGCATGGGGCAAAAGCAGTGCTCCACCGGTCGCAACAGATCGCGCATGCCGTTACCGACTTAAAGACGCCCGTAGGGGTGATACCGACGTGTGATACCACACTTTGGTTGGTCTGGCAGAAGGCTCATTATGTTAAAAGACATAAAATATTAGTTCACTTTCTTACGTAAATAAATGAAAAATATTTCTTTGCCAAAGGAGTACTGTATAATGGACAAGCAAAGTATCGCTTGATGCGCTAATTAATAACAGTCCTCTTGAAGTACAATGTTTATCTGAAATTTTAACTGCTCTTTGGTCCTAAGCCGCGACTGCTACGGTCGCATGTTCGAATCCTGCCTCGGGCATGGATGTGTGTGATGTCGTTAGGTTAGTTAGGTTTAAGTAGTTCTGAGTTCTAGGGGACTGATGACCATAGATGTTAAGTCCCATAGTGCTCAGAGCCATTTGAACCATTTTCTTTTGGTCCTAAGCGATGATGTTGATTGATTTAGAAGAGACCTAGAACTGAGACAGAGCCCCTCATAGCTCGACACTATATTAACCTTAGTGTGAGAGCGCTGCAGCTACTGAGAGTGAGGTGTGGTCTTCTGCAGACTGCAACGAACCCTCGCTAATATCTCTGGTATCGAATCACACTGCCAACTTTGATGTGGCACTATGATCTCTGGACAATACCAGACGCTGATTTGAGGCCGGTAAGCAAACACTAATTTCATTGTTAAGACTCTTCTGGCAATAAAGCAGTTTAGTTAATTCCGTATTGTGAGGCTTCAAAGATTTTTGGATGTTCTTAGTCAGACACTAAATACGAGTTGGCTTCTGGGTGGAGATGTGTTGATGGAAATAAAAGGTTTAAACGTTTGTAATAATAGTCCTTTATTGTCTTCTTCACTTGTCAGTGATTTATTTGACGCATGTCCGCCCCCGGTAGCTGAGTGGTCACCGCGACAGAATGTCAGTCCTAAGTGCCCGGGTTCCATTCCGGGCTGGGTCGCAGATTTTCTCCGCTCAGGGACTGGGTGTTGTGTTGTCCTAATCGCCATTATTTCATCCGCATCGACGCGCAAATCGCCGAAGTGGCGTCAAATCGAAAGTCTTGCACCTGGCGAACGGTCTACCGGACGGGAGGCCCTAGTCACACGACATTTATTTTATTTGCCGCATTGTTTCACGTTACATGAACACATTGCGCCATGAAGAAATTGATAAATGGCATAATCCTCGATTTAATTTGAGATGTAATTTTGTCACCCTTGGTTACAATCCCAAGTAATTTGCTGCCACTTCACTACAGTGTCGATTTTTCGCTAAAAAGGATTTAAGAAATGAAGCACTTGGCGTCGTTTATGACACGAATAGCAGCATAACAAAGAATTAATTGAGAACTACAAGATTATTGATCGAGTAAGGTGTTTTCTAGTGAGGAGTATACGGTACTGAGAAAGTTTTAGAAAGTAGTGCTGATGATATCACACATATTCATTGAGTTTCAGACTGGAACATTACCTATAGTCATGCAACAGTGTTACTTTCAGTAAAGACGAGAAGCATATGTGGTGCGACGTACAGAGAATGGCTGTCTAGCCGTCTGGCCTTTCTGATGCAAATCGCCCCGAGGCAGGCACCCGTTCGCTTTACCATCTCTCGCTGACGTACTCAACGTTTAGTAATAAGTTTTACATCGAACGGTAAACTCCGTCCTATCCGTGCGCAACATCTAAGGCTTCAAAAATGGTCAGTTCGCTGCTGTCCTAGAAATTGTACTTCACAAATCGTAGCCTACACAGAGCCATGAGCAGGCGCTTTAAGGCCTACTGACATATTTCTGGCTTAAGGACCAATAATAAGTTATTGCTCATTTAAGTTGCAATATTGTGATTGCGGCATGCAACAAACGTTATACTGGTGTGAATTATACAAAATACTAGTGAAAGCAAACCGTTATCATAGTATACCATCCGCACAAAAGTTTCTGTCCTCTCCAGATACAAAGGTGTAAACGTAAGACAGCAAAAATGGTCATTAGTTACACATTGACGTACAACAGTAATAAAAACCACACAAAAACAAGGCAGTGCCACAGTAAGTGTGGCAGTATTACGATGGACTAAACACTTCATACAACACGGGAGAAGAGGCGCCGCTGTCAGCCGGCTCATTTATATTCGAACTAGCTACGCACCGCTTTGTTATCCGCGGCTATACAGTTATTTATAAAATAAAGTATCCGGGTAAGTATTTATTCCAATCTTATGTTAATGCATCTCCTCCTTCCCCGTGTCTCTGTGCATCTCCTTCTCTCGCTCTCTGTACGCCCCCCTCCAACACCTTTCTCTGTCCATCTCCTCAACCCCCCTCTCTGTAGATCCCCTCCCCCCTCTTCTCTCTGTCCGTCTTCTTCTTCCTCCTCTCTCTATACAACTTCCCCTTCTCTCTATCTATTTACTCCTTCGCCTCTCTTTGCCCATCTTGCCCTCCATCTCTCTCTGTCCATATCCTACTCCCCTCTATCAGTAACCAACGTGTCATTCCCCCCTCTTCCTGCCCATCACCTCCTTCCCTCCCTCTTCTCTCCACATTACCACCGACACCCCAAGAGAAGCTTCTTAAACCTACAGCATTTTTTTTCCAGATCGTAACTAATATGTGTAGCAAATTTTAGGGAAATCGTTCCAGAGCTAGGATGATGGATTTGCCCACTTATGTAATAAATACATTTCATTTACATTTAACGTATTTCACACGTATTTGTACTCTTATTTCACCTGTATATCTAGAGGATTTCGCCCTGCACTTTCATTTTCACGATGCACAATGTTTATGAAGTTGTATTTACTAATCTATGTGCCGTACAATGATATAATTTTACACGTGTATCTAGTGGTAAATGTGGCTACTGTCTGCGAAATTGTGAATAGAGTTAGTAGTAGAAAAATAATAAATTAGAACGTCATGAATGATGTGCCAGTTCTTTACACATATCAGTATTTGACGTCATGTCTCCTGAACTATGTGTCACACTATGATATATTTTAGTAGGTATAGTCAGGAGACAGTCTGCAAATTTTTTGGCGAACAGAGTTAGTAGCATAGAAGCAATAAATTTAAACATCAAGCACGATTCAGCAGCTCTACTGCAAGCTGTGGGAAACGGATTCTCCATTATTCTTATATATGTTTTGTCCAAGACTTTTGACTATCCCTGTTATTTTTAGTTTTTTGAAAGCAGTCGGTATTCGACACCTGTTCTTAAATTTTCTTATTCCTATTGCCGAAGAGTTTTTCAATAGTTACTATAATTACAATTACGAGACGCCGACAACACTTGCTTTTACGGGAACCCTTGGACACGCCTGTGTTACTTATTGTTCGGCCACGTGTCTACTTACATTCTGTTTGGAACACCAACTGTGTTTGATGCGTTCTTCTCAGTAGAAATATATTCCGAAGTGTTGTAACTGATTTCACTTACCCTTTTCCTAATTCTAGGCGCATCTTTTCCATGGTCAGAATTTCTCATTCTTGTATAACAATGAGCCATGTACATCATACGAGTTCATAAACGTTTGCTCTTTCAGCGTATGAGGTAAGTTTATGGCTGCAAGAGTCTACAGGTGCACAGAGAGATTCCATTGCTCAACGTTTTATTGACTGTTGATTTGCTCCAGGGGTATGATTTCAAGGATATGAACTCAGGATTGTTAATAGACTTGTCATAAGCCTCACCAATTTATAGAGATAATGTCAGTTGGCAATATGATTAATTGTTAACTATCTAAGAAACGAACCAAACGCATAAGAACATACGAAAGTTTCTTTTAATTATCAGTAAGAAACTAAACAAGTAAAAGCACTTAAGTTTCAAGGTTCATGAAGCCTATACTCAGTGCCACATACACTGCTCAGAAAGACAACAGTAATCCTCCTACCTAATGTCCATCTTTGAGACGGATAATAATGGCTACACATCATGGCATGGAAGCAGTGCGGCCTTGGTAGGTCACTGGAGGGAGATGGCACCGTTGGCACCACATTTGCACACAAAAGCCACCTAGTTCCCACAAATTCAAGGGAGCTGTGGGGATGAGCTCTGGCACCACCTTCAATCACATCCCAGATGTATCAGGGCCAATCGGAAGACGTGAAAGTGTGTCCGCATTTTCATGATGAGCTGTCGGACGATACAAAATCTAGTACTGGTATTGAGATAACAACAAAACCCGTCTTTCAATTTTTGTGCAGTTCGTACACGAACCGGCTTCGTCGTATGAAACAAGCACTGCAACTGATTGTGATCCATAACTAAGAAGGATTTTCTACCATACAAACAGTGGTGGCTTTTATGACACCATACACAACAGCCAATGCCTGTTTCTCTATTTGTGAATAATTACACTGAGCCTTGGACAACACTTCTGATGCGAAAGCAATAGGCCTGTCTTTTTCACTTAATCTGTGCAAAAGCAGTGCACCGATTCCTGAAGGAACGGTGAACCAAGCATCGATTACTGAGCAGTGCATATTTAAGTTTTTGAAAAGCTTCTTAGCACTCATGTGTCCAAACAAAGGGGGGTGGGTTCTTGCGACGTAAGCGATGCAATTGAACCGATTTGTGCAGCATTCGGTATGAACGGAATATAATAGTTCATTTTGCCTAAGACATACTGCAATTCTGTGACATTGGGATGAACTAAGAGATCACGTATGGCTAACAAGTGTGACTGTTTATGACATGACCAAGATACTGCAACTCAAGTTTTAAAAAAATCACACTTGTCCAGTCTACACTTTAGTCCTGCATCAGATAACACACGTTTCCCACTAAAATGCAAATAAACAAAAAGTTTGTTGAACTGGCGTAGCACTGAAGAAACTGTTCGCTTGCTAGCTCTACTAATGACTGCAGCAGGCTTGGAATACGCTGAACTGAGGAGATGGGCCTTGTGTTCAGATTTTTGTGAGTGGACAGAATTCTAATGTTTGTCCCATTGCAAACAAACGGACTGTATGTGACCTTTCTTGCCGCAAGCATAACACTGTGCTTGTCTGGATGGTAAATCCTGGCTTTTGTGCCGTGAATAGCACTCAGGGCATGACTAAATTCTGTTCTCTTGTGTAGCCTCCTGGTTAAAGAACTATTTACATGGCGTGGAGAACTGTTGACGCGGTGTGGCATGCATGAGCTGTTGCTGCCTAATGGGCCAGTCGCGAACGAGGGGTGACTCTATCTGACAAATTTGTGACTGCTCATTTTTATCAGTCGACATGGCACCTGACCCCCCATGAACCATGGACCTTGCCGTTGGTGGGGAGGCTTTCGTGCCTCAGCGATACAGATGGCCGTACCGTAGGTGCAACCACAACGGAGGGGTATCTGTTGAGAGGCCAGACAAACGTGTGGTTCCTGAAGAGGGGCAGCAGCCTTTTCAGTAGTTGCAGGGGCAACAGTCTGGATGATTGACTGATCTGGCCTTGCAACATTAACCAAAACGGCCTTGCTGTGCTGGTACTGCGAACGGCTGAAAGCAAGGGGAAACTACAGCCGTAATTTTTCCCGAGGACATGCAGCTTTACTGTATGATTAAATGATGATGGCATCCTCTTGGGTAAAATATTCCGGAGGTAAAATAGTCCCCTATTCGGATCTCCGGGCGGGGACTACTCAGGAGTATGTCGTTATCAGGAGAAAGAAAACTGGCGTTCTACGGATCGGAGCGTGGAATGTCAGATCCCTTAATCGGGCAGGTAGGTTAGAAAATTTAAAAAGGGAAATGGATAGGTTAAAGTTAGATATAGTGGGAATTAGTGAAGTTCGGTGGCAGGAGGAACAAGACTTCTGGTCAGGTGACTACAGGGTTATAAACACAAAATCAAATAGGGGTAATGCAGGAGTAGGTTTAATAATGAATAGGAAAATAGGAATGCGGGTAAGCTACTACAAACAGCATAGTGAACGCATTATTGTGGCCAAGATAGATACGAAGCCCACACCTACTACAGTAGTACAAGTTTATATGCCAACTAGCTCTGCAGATGATGAAGAAATTGAAGAAATGTACGATGAAATAAAAGAAATTATTCAGATAGTGAAGGGAGACGAAAATTTAATAGTAATGGGTGAATGGAATTCGAGTGTAGGAAAAGGGAGAGAAGGAAACATAGTAGGTGAATATGGATTGGGGCTAAGAAATGAAAGAGGAAGCCGCCTAGTAGAATTTTGCACAGAGCACAACTTAATCATAGGTAACACTTGGTTTAAGAATCATGAAAGAAGGTTGTATACGTGGAAGAACCCTGGAGATACTAAAAGGTATCAGATAGATTATATAATGGTAAGACAGAGATTTAGGAACCAGGTTTTAAGTTGTAAGACATTTCCAGGGGCAGATGTGGACGCTGACCACAATCTATTGGTTATGACCTGTAGATTAAAACTGAAGAAACTGCAAAAATGTGGGAAATTAAGGAGATGGGACCTGGATAAACTGAAAGAACCAGAGTTTGTACAGAGTTTCATGGAGAGCATAAGGGAACAATTGACAGGAATAGGGGAAAAAATACAGTAGAAGAAGAATGGGTAGCTCTGAGGGATGTAGTAGTGAAGGCAGCAGAGGATAAAGTAGGTACAAAGACGAGGGCTGCTAGAAATCCTTGGGTAACAGAAGAAATATTGAATTTAATTGATGAAAGGAGAAAATATAAAAATGCAGTAAATGAAGCAGGCAAAAAGGAATACAAACGTCTCAAAAATGAGATCGACAGGAAGTGCAAAATGGCTAAACAGGGATGGCTAGAGGACAAATGTAAGGATGTAGAAGCTTATCTCACTAGGGGTAAGATAGATACTGCCTACAGGAAAATTAAAGAGACCTTTGGAGAGAAGAGAACCACGTGTATGAATATCAAGAGCTCAGATGTCAGCCCAGTTCTAAGCAAAGAAGGGAAGGCAGAAAGGTGGAAGGAGTATATAGAAGGTTTATACAAGGGCGATGTACTTGAGGACAATATTATGGAAATGGAAGAGGATGTAGATGAAGACGAAATGGGAGATACGATACTGCGTGAAGAGTTTGACAGAGCACTGAAAGACCTGAGTCGAAACAAGGCCCCCGGAGTAGACAACATTCCATTAGAACTACTGACGGCCTTGGGACCACCAGTCCTGACAAAACTCTACCAGCTGGTGAGCAAGATGTATGAAACAGGCGAAATACCCTCAGACTTCAAGAAGAATATAATAATTCCAATCCAAAAGAAAGCAGGTACTGACAGATGTGAAAATTACCGAACTATCAGTTTAATAAGCCACGGCTGCAAAATACTGACGCGAATTCTTTACAGACGAATGGAAAAACTGGTAGATGCAGACCTCGGGGAGGATCAGTTTGGATTCCGTCGAAATGTTGGAACACGTGAGGCAATACTGACCTTACGACTTATCTTAGAAGAAAGATTAAGAAAAGGCAAACCTACGTTTCTAACATTTGTAGACTTAGAGAACGCTTTTGACAATGTTGACTGGAATACTCTTTTTCAAATTCTAAAGGTGGCAGGGGTAAAATACAGGGAGCGAAAGGCTATTTATAATTTGTACCGAAACCAGATGGCAGTCATAAGAGTCGAGGGGCATGAAAGGGAAGCAGTGGTTGGGAAAGGAGTAAGACAGGGTTGTAGCCTCTCCCCGATGTTATTCAATCTGTATATTGAGCAAGCAGTAAAGGAAACAAAAGAAAAATTTGGAGTAGGTATTAAAATTCGTGGAGACAAAGTAAAAACTTTGAGGTTCGCCGATGACATTGTAATTCTGTCAGAGACGGCAAAGGACTGGGAAGAGCAGTTGAACGGAATGGACAGTGTCTTGAAAGGAGGATATAAGATGAACATTAACAAAAGCAAAACGAGGATAATGGAATGTAGTCAAATTAAATCGGGTGATGCTGAGGGAATTAGATTAGGAAATGAGACACTTAAAGTAGTAAAGGAGTTTTGCTATTTAGGAAGTAAAATAACTGATGATGGTCGAAGTAGAGAGGATATAAAATGTAGACTGGCAATGGCAAGGAAAGCGTTTCTGAAGAAGAGAAATTTGTTAACATCGAATATAGATTTATGTATCAGGAAGTCGTTTCTGAAAGTATTTGTTTGGAGTGTAGCCATGTATGGAAGTGAAACATGGACGATAACTAGTTTGGACAAGAAGAGAATAGAAGCTTTCGAAATGTGGTGCTACAGAAGAATACTGAAGATAAGGTGGATAGAGCACGTAACTAATGAGGAGGTATTGAACAGGATTGGGGAGAAGAGAAGTTTGTGGCACAACTTGACTAGAAGAAGGGATCGGTTGGTAGGACATGTTTTGAGGCATCAAGGGATCACAAATTTAGCATTGGAGGGCAGCGTGGAGGGTAAAAATCGTAGAGGGAGACAGAGAGATGAGTACACTAAGCAGATTCAGAAGGATGTAGGCTGCAGTAGGTACTGGGAGATGAAGCATCTTGCACAGGATAGAGTAGCATGGAGAGCTGCATCAAACCAGTCTCAGGACTGAAGACAACAACAACAACATGGCACCTGAACCGTACTGATCCAGTATTTGCACTATGTGCTGAAATGATGGATCTGACTGTTTCAAAATCTGTTCTCTAAGTTTGACAACAGTTAAATTGTATACGATCGTATCACGCTGCATAACATCTGGATAGAAAGACCACAAGCACATTTTAATTTGCATTGCCTCGTCATACCCTGCAGATCTGTTACCAACTCACTATAAGTTTGTTCTGACCGTTTCTTGCAATTAAAGAATTGGTACCTACCTGCTACCACATTCACTTGTTGATCGTAATAGTTAGTTAGCGAATATACAACCTGATCATAGGAAAGTTCACTCGGAGTGGCGTTGGGGAATAATTTCTGTAAGAGACGAAACATTGCACTTCCTACTGTTGACAAAAAATATAGGTGCCTCAGAGTACCTAGTACGTTGTGAGCAATTACGTGGGATTGAAACTGTTGTAACCATTTGAGCCATTCCTCGTGTTGTTCATGAAACTGGCGAGAAGGCGGTACAGCACTTGCAGCTGCAGGTGGTGCTGGTTGTTCTGTAGCGGTGGCTTCAGTTGTCAGGAGCTGTTGTACCGGGTTTAGAAGTGTTGATATTTGTTGTGTCTGAAACTTGAACACCTGTATTAGCTGTGTTGCATCTATCGCTTGCAGCTGAGGTGCCTGTGCAGTAGGAGGGTGAAGTGTGTTGCTCATTGGGATAAGCCGAAAAGGCAGGAAAAAGTAAGCAAACAAGCTAAGAAAAGTTCTGCGACACACACGTGAAAACACTGATTAGCAAAAACGCTACAAGATACTGTTAAACCAAGTAAACTCACACCTGCAACGAAAAGACAGATTAGAAGTAAAGCGCCAGTAAAACACAAGAACCCATGAAAAGAAAACAGAGGGTCAGTGGTGGCTGTCGGTTCTGGGGTCTTCTTAATACTTATCGCCAATGTCGTATACTGCGTACTTGCCAAACGTGGGGTGCCTAGCAAACCTGCTTTCTCGGACCGCTAGACAGTTCAAGCCTTCCTCCCCTCGTCACTCCCTCCCTCCGTCACTCCCTCTCGTAATGGGGGTGGGGGTAGCCGCTTGTTCTGTCTTGTCGCTGGTGGTCCACAAAAAGTTCCTTCTAGTGGCAATGATATACAGTCTCGTCTGTGAAAATCAGTCAAAGATAGATAAAAGGCAAGAAGAGAAAGTTTCGGCAAGTGTTAAGCGTATTTCTATGAAAGACTGCTTCTCTCTAGAGCAACAAAGAAATTCCAGAGAATGTTCCAGATCACTTTTTCAAACAGCCAGATGCTTCCACTACCATCCTTCCAGCGTGGCAGAAATTGGCTGCTGTCTCTGACCACCTGGAGGCAACTGTCCTTTGGTCGGTTTGTGGGGATTAAAATGACCAGACTGCTACGGTCATCGGTCCCTAACAGTCCTTTGCTAGCACAAAACCATGTGTAGTCAAGTAACAAATAAGAGATAAAAGGATGGTCGCCCCATGTGCGACGTGTTCATCTAAAACATAGCGTGACAGCCCCACTCCTACATGCCAACTCCATGGTCAAGGGCACGTATGTGTTGACGATCTCACACAGATTCGGCACGCTCTCACTGCCTCCAATAGGCCTGTTCTTCTGTAGCGTACAACTGTTTTATGTAATGTCAATACAATTCATTCTTGCAATCTGTTAAACGAATTTGAAAGACTAGACCCCTCTGGAACAACAGAGATTGCTCCAGACTGCCTCCAGACCGCCTCGCGGTTTTTCTGTGGTCCTCTCCCACCCTGCCGTGGTTGTTGGCCTCACCAGGCCTTCCGCCGTCTTCCATCGTTGCTCGCAGCACCTGGACTGCCTTCAGGCGACGGTCCTTCGCCAAAACAAAAGGGAGAGCGCAGCTGTGTCCGGTGACCACCCACAGTAGACGGGCCCCCTAGCAGCCTGCTATTCTGTGGTAGAAACAACTGTATTTGACGTCAATGCGTCTCCTACAATCGAGTAGCTATTAAAGAGGAGAATACAATTGCTATGATAATCAAATGTCCTCCTTCCACGAAAATAGTTTCAGTCCATTTTCTTTTGGTTTATGAGAAAGGCCTATACACTTACACCCCGAGAAAAATAAAGGAAAAGGATTCCACTACTTTGCTGAGAAAATTACTGATCACCACAAAATATCATCGTTATTTCGAAAGTGTCATTGTAGTAAAGAAAAAGTAGAGAAAAAACATCTTTGTTGAGAAATTTCTTTCAGCTTCATGGGCAAATTACAGGAGGTGAGAGCGTCTCCCAACTTCAAATAAGGGCCTGTAAATAAAGTGTTATGGATGTGTGTATTAAAAACATTTGAAACACGGAAAATAACAATAGAGAATACAAACTTTCACGCCATTAGCTCACATCTCGGGAAATGAACCACAATCATTCTACATTGACAACAACATGCTATAATTAGTGGACGTTGCTGTTTTGTACGCCAAGGCAAGTCCGTTTTACCAATGCAAAGCTATATCACAAATATGTTTACGGAACAAATCGTGAGACTCTGTCTTGTAATAAAATCTCATATAAAGTTTTGCCACATCTCTCTCTCTCTCTCTCTCTCTCTCTCTCTCTCTCTCTCTCTTTTCCGTTACGTCAAAAACAATTACCGTCTGCGTGCTTACATTTGACATTTTGATACATAACTCACCTCTACCAACATGTCTTTAAAGTTTCTGTCATACAGGAGCAGATTCGCTTGTTTTAGTTTTGTTGATCATCACAGCCTGTTGCAGGCAATGAGCACGAGTGTAGGGAAAAAAACCACTATCATTCCCAGGTTCCACAACGAGCTTTAATATAAGTGGTGCCTACTTTATAATTAGAGATTTTGAAGTGTGAATTAAGACAGGATGTGCGATAACATCTACTTTTTTAAACATGCAGTCCTGCTGATGATAATGAAAACAGTCATGATTCCACGGGAACAGCCTATGCCTGTTGGTTTTATGAGCAAAATCGGTGTAGCTTCGAGAGAAATCTGCATCAAAACTTTAACCAGTTATAGCACTCTTGTAACAGAACCTCCTATAAGATTTTAACACGTCCCTCTCAAGTGATATATCAAAAAACAAATACCGTCTGCATGTTGCCATTGAGCATATTCCATATACCCGTATTGCTCCACTGGAGCTGGACACCAGTGTTCATTTGCACAGGTCTGCACAAAGTTTTATCGTCTGTACTGGAGGAAGACCATAACTGACAGACTATCAACCGCACAGAAGGGTCCCTATATTGTTCCTTCATAAGCAGTTTAATACATTTTTCCTTTTGTTGTAACACACCCAAGCACTGTACACCGGCGTATACTTTGTTTTTCTACCATGACTTCGAGGTTCATGTCAGCTGCTGCTAAGCTGACATTAACACGTTCCGATCTTTCGGTCTCACAGAAAGCTGAACATTGCATGTTGTAAACTGTGTAGCTCTCATATCTCACAGATTGTTAGAAATCAAAACACGGAAACTATGTTTCCCATTGACAAAAACATGGAAGGCATCGCAGCATATGGAAAGTGGAAAAGTTTACTGTTTTGAAAATCGTTTACAGCAGCTATCCGAAGGTGATGACCTATACAGTTAATCTCATCTTCCACAGCGACAGGGTAACGGATGTCTGGGTGTTCTGTTTCGAAGAGTACTGTTTCCTCATTTTGCAGTCATGTACATGATTACTGTTCCGGTGTTGACCATCGCCGGAAGGTGCTGTCCACAACACGTGGGAGGTACTAAAAATAAAAAGAGGTACTGTTATCTCACTGGCGAAAAAAATAAAATAAAAAAAGGAATAAAAACATATGGAGGGTTTCGCAGTATTTGGAAATAGGATGAGTTTGCAGCTTTAAGGAACACTTGCAAACAATTGTCTGAAAGTGATGACCTCTACATTTAATCCTGTGCTCCACAGTGACAAGTAGGAGATATAAAGTGTTCCGCCAAGGCTGCCTAGAGATCTGCCAAGTGCGTCAGTCAATTATTATGTGGTAATCAACAGCGTACCAGTGGATAGACGGAATGGGAAAGACACCACTGGCATGTGACGATGTATTGTAATAAACACTGTAGTTCATGTTTCTGTTGTAGTCTTCGGTCCTGAGACTTGTTTGATGTACCTCTCCATGCTACTCTATCCTGCGCAAGCTTCTTCATCTCCCAGTACCTACTGCAACCTACATCCTTCTGAATCTGCTTAGTGTATTCATCTCTTGGAATCCCTCTACGATTTTTACCCTCCACGATACACTCCAACACTAAATTGGTGATCCCTTGATGCCTCAGAACATGTCCTACCAGCCGATCCCTTCTTCTAGTCAAGTTGTGCCACTAATTCCTCTTCTCCTCAATTACATTCAATACCTGCTCATTAGTTATGTGATCTACCCATATAATCTTCAGCATTCTTTTGTAGCACCACATTTCGAAAGCTTCTATCCTCTTCTTGTCTCAACTGTTTATCGTCCACGTTTCACTTCCATACATGGCTACACGCCATACAGATACTTTCAGAAACGACTGCCAGGCACTTAAATCTATACTCGATGTTAAGAAATTTCTCTTCTTCAGAAACGCTTTCCTTGCCATTGCTAGTCTACATTTTATATCCTCTCTACTTCGACCATCATTAGTTATTTTGCTCCCCAAATAGCAAAACTCCTTTGCTACTTTAATTGTCTCATTCCCTAATCTAATTCCCTAACCATCACCCGAGTTAACTCGACTACATTCAATTATCCTCGTTTTGCTTTTGTTGATGTTCATCTTATATCTTCCCTTCAAGACACTATCCAATCTGTTCAGCTGCTTATCCAAGTCCTTTGCTGTGTCTGAGAGAATTACAATGTCATCGGCAAACCTCAAATTTTTTATTTCTTCCCCATGGATTTTAATACCTACCCCAATTTTTTCTTTTGTTTCCTTTACTACTTGCTCAATATACAGATTGAATAACATCGGGGAGAGGCTACAACCCTGTCTCACTCCATTTCCAACCACTGCTTCCCTTCCATGTCCCTTGACTCTTATAACTGCCATGTGGTTTCTGTACAAATTGTAACTAGCCTCTCGCTCCCTGTATTTTACCCCTGCCACCTTCAGAATTTGAAAGAGAGTATTCCAGTCAACATTGTCAAAAGCTTTTTCTAAGTCTACAAATGCTAGAAATGTAGGTTTGCCTTTTCTTAATCTAGCTTGTAAGATAAGTCGTAGGGTCAGTATTGCCTCACGTGTTCCAATACTTCTACGGAATCCAAACTGGACTTCCCCGAGGTCGGCTTCTACCAATTTTTCCATTCGTCTGTAAAGAATTCGCGTTAGTATTTCGTAGCCGTTACTTATTAAACAGACAGTTCGGTAATTTTCACATCTGACAACCCCTGCATTCTTTGGGATTGGAATTATTATATTCTTCTTGAAGTCCGAGGGTATTTCGCCTGTCTCATACATTTTCCTCACCAGATGGTAGAGTTTTGTCAAGACTGGCTCTACCAAGGCCGTCAGTAGCTCGCTCTAATGAAATGTTGTCTACTCCCGGGGCCTTGTTTCGACATAGGGCTTTCAGTGCTCTGCCAAACGCTTCATGCGGTATCGTATCTCCCATTTCATCTTCATCTACATCCTCTTTCATTTCCATAATATTGTCTTGAAGTACATCGCCCTTGTATAGACCCACTATATACTCCTTCCACCTTTCTGCTTTCCCTTGTTTGCTTAGAACTGGGTTTCCATCTGAGCTCTTGATATTCGTACAAGTGGTTCTCTTTTGTCCGAAGGTCTCTTTAATTTTCTTGTAGGCAGTATCTATCTTCCTCCTAGTGAGATGCCGGCCGCGGTGGTCTCGCGGTTCTAGGCGCGCAGTCCGGAACCATGCGGTTGCTACGGTCGCAGGTTCGAATCCTGCCTCGGGCATGGATGTGTGTGTTGTCCTTAGGTTAGTTAGGTTTAAGTAGTTCTAAGTTCTAGGGGACTGATGACCACAGCAGTTGAGTCCCATAGTGCTCAGAGCCATTTGTTAACCTAGTGAGATAAGCCTCTACATCCTTACATTTGTCCTCTAGCCATGCCTGCATAGCCATTTTGCACTTCCAGTCGATCTCATTTTTGAGACGTTTGTATTCCTTTTTGCCTGCTTCCTTTACTGCATTTTTATATTTTTTCCTTTCATCAATTAAATTCAATATTTCTTCTGTTACCCAAGGATTTCTACCAGCCCTTGTTTGTATACCTACTTTATCTTCTGCTGCCTTCACTACTTCATCCCTCAAAGCTACCCATTTTTCTTCTACAGCATTTCTTTTCCTATTCTTGTCAATTGTCCCCTTATGTTCTCCCTGAAACTCCTCTGGTTTAGTTAGTTTATCCAGGTCACATCTCCTTAAATTCCCACATTTATGCAGTTTCTTTAGTTTTAATCTACAGTTCATAACCAATAAATTGTGGTCAGAGTCCACATATGCCCCTGGAAATGTCTTACAATTTAAAACCTGGTTCCTAAATCTCAGTCTTACCATTATATAATCTATCTGATACCTTCTAGTATCTCCAGGATTCTTCCTTATATGCAACCTTGTTTTATGATTCTTGAACCAAGTGTTAGCTATGATTAAGTTATGCTCTGTGCAAAATTCTACCAGGTGGCTTCCTCTTTCATTTCTTAACCCCAATCCTTCTCTTCCTTTTCCTACTGTCGAATTCCAGTCACCCATGACTATTAAATTTTCGTCTCCCTTCACTATCTGAATAATTTCTCTTCTCTCATCATACATTTCTTCAAACTCTTCGTCATCTGCAGAGCTAGTTGGCATATAAACTTGTACTTCTGTAGTAGGAGTGGACTTCGTGTCTATCTTGGCCACAATAATGCGTTCAGTACGCTGTATTTAGTTGCTTACCCGCTCTCCTATTGTTTTTTCATTATTAAACCTACTCCTGCATTACCCCTATTTGATTTTGTATTTATAACCCTGTATTCACCTGACCAAAAGTCTTGTTCCTCCCTCCACTGAACTTCGCTAATTCCCTAATTCGCTGCAGTCGATGGCTAGACCAATTTTAGCAGTTTTACCAGTTGTTCCGTAATTTCAATTCCAGGCAATGACAAGGGAGAATGCTCCACAATTTCTGCTTCATCGCTAAATCACCCCTCCACTTGTTTGAAAGTACCATATAATAGATTACGATTGCAGCTACATGACTGTGCAGTACATCCATTCAACCACATATTTCAAATTATACAATACAGCGTCCTATACCGATGCAATTAGGTTATCTACATATTTCCCGCGCATCGGTGATTGTGCAGAATTTACGATTACGACTGGCCATTGTTCCCTGTGTGGATGGGGGTCACAGTATTGCTGCAATACCAGTCTTACCCACGGCACCCATCCAAATGCACAAGATCTCCCGAGATGCGTGCATGTCGAGGTGGGCAGCACTTGTTATCAGTACATAGTAAACATCAGACTGTTGCTTGTAGAAACATATGGTAAGAAGAAACGTGTGCTTTATACATGGTGGCGCTCCACACAGATGAAGTTTGAAAAATTTCACATAAATCAAGCGTGCAGTCAATTCTCAAGGAGTCAGTACCAGGCAGGTACCAGCATGAGAGAAATGAGTGTAGAGCATAAACACACACTCCGATGATTACACGATTCTGCACCTAAAAATGCTACATTGTTAAAGCCCTACAGTTTCTGAAGTATCAACCGTTGCAGAGTGCAACGCTATTAATTAATGCAGTATATGTTCGCCCAACATCAGACTATAACCTCACCGCAAGTTTCCTATCTCAATCACTACGGTGACAAATTTTAAAATGATAAAAATCATACACTATTCTGGTGTCCTAGGAAGGCATCGTAATTGTATATCTACCGGTCGATTTGCTTAAAAGCCCACTAGAACGAAGTATGGAGACTGTTGTCCTGTCTATTAAGAAATTAACGTATTTTGTACGAATTTCTAAGTTGAAAACGTACGTACCCTCATTCATACTTCCCAGGTCAGTCATGCATATAGTTAGAAGTAGTAGTATCGGTTTTGCGGATTTGGTTGTCTCACTAGGAAAACAGCTAAGAAAAACTGACTTGAATATTTTCGATAGTTGATACGTTGAGGTATCACACACATACTGCTACAGGAAAATGCATAGGAAGAAGCAGCATCACGACCAGTAGACAAAGGATATGTAACAGCGTTATTGCTTTTTACAGGAGTATCACCACAGCTCTGGTAGCATTCCTCTTGCGCAAAGAAGTTCTGGTCTCAGGTGGTTTTGCTCACTTGTAGGATAATATAGTAATTTCGTCCTAACACCACGTCTCTCGAGTACAATGCCCCCCCCCCCCCCCCCCTCATATTGTAAAAAGTGATATCTGTGACATCAATTCACTCTCCTACGAAGCACTTCAGGACATGGCTTAAGTCTGATAAATGCAATGATATTTCTCCTTAGTACTTGAGGAATAACACTGTTTGAGAGAAACCTGTAATTCGGAAATATCTATATTCGACTGCATGCTTGAGAACACAATCATGGATTCGGATGCGCATGTTTTGCCTGCTTTAATATGGCGCCTCAGTCGCCTTTGTCGGAGTTTGTTTTACTAAAACCCATGTAGTTTACAGAGGGAGAGGGAGGGTTGAAAGTGAATACAGCCAGAGCATAATTTGTGAGACCTTCTCGGTCATGAGTGACTGTGTACCCCCCACTCCCTATCCATCTCAATTCCCTGCATTTCGTGGTACTTTTTCTCTAATTTTATGTATTCTCAGTCAATTTAAGTAATTTTGCAAGTTTTTTCTGAATTTTACATATTTCTTTTCATTTCCATCCATTTACGCATTTACCATCAATTTGTCGTAAGCATGCGAGGGTTTTCTCGATTTTTACCGATTTTATGCCATCAACTGCAGTGTATACTACAGTACATCGTCCCATATCAGTGGTGTCTTTCCCATCATATCCGCCCACTGGTACGCTGTTGATTACCAAATAATGACTGATTGGCTGAGCTCTAGGCAGCCTTGGTGGAACACTGATATCTCCTGCTTGTCACTGTGGAGCATGGGATTAAATGTAGAGGTCATCACCTTCAGACAATTGTTTGCAAATGTTCCTCAATGCTGCAAACTCATCCTGTTTCCAAATGCTGAGAAACCCTCCATATGTTTTTATTTACTTTTTTATTTTATTTTTTTTTTGGCCAGTGAGATAACAGTACCTCTTTTTGTTTGTAGTACCTCCCATGTGTTGTGGACAGCACCTTCTGGCGATGGTCAACACTGGAACAGTAATCATTTATACGACTGCAAAATGAGGAAACAATGCTGTTGGAAACAGAGCACCCAGACATCCGCTACCCTGTCGCTGTGGAAGATGAAATTAACTGTACAGGTAATCACCTTCTACCAATCTGTGTGTTGTGGGGGCTGCATAGTGTACACCATGCAATGTTCAGCTTTCAGTAAGAAACAAAGAATTAAAATGCCTGTTTAGCATCAGTTGACATGGATCTCGAAGTCATGGTGGAAGAATCTAAGTGTATGGAGGTGAACACTGCTTGGGTATGCTAAACCGAGAAAAACTGTAGTAAACTGCTTAAGAAGGAATAATATAGGAACCATCTTGTGTGATTGATAGTCTGTTGGATGTGGATTTCCTCCAATATATACGAGAAAAGTCTGTGCAGGTCTGTGCAAACGACTTCGAACACTGTCGTCCAGCTCCAGTCGAGCGATATGTGTATACATAATACGTGTGATGACAACATGCAGATGGTATTTGTGTTTCAATGTATTGGAACAGAGAGATGCGGTAAAATCTTATAAGACGTTCTATTACAAGGAATGCTATAACTGGTGCATATACACTCCTGGAAATTGAAATAAGAACACCGTGAATTCATTGTCCCAGGAAGGGGAAACTTTATTGACACATTCCTGGGGTCAGATACATCACATGATCACACTGACAGAACCACAGGCACATAGACAGAGGCAACAGAGCATGCACAATGTCGGCACTAGTACAGTGTATATCCACCTTTCGCAGCAATGCAGGCTGCTATTCTCCCATGGAGACGATCGTAGAGGTGCTGGATGTAGTCCTATGGAACGGCTTGCCATGCCATTTCCACCTGGCGCCTCAGTTGGACCAGCGTTCGTGCTGGACGTGCAGACCGCGTGAGACGACGCTTTATCCGCTCAAAATCCGTCAACTGCACATACGGTTCACGTCTACGCTGTCGCGGCATGCTACCAGTGTTAAAGACTGCGATGCAGCTCCGTATGCCACGGCAAACTGGCTGACACTGACGGCGGCGGTGCACAAATGCTGCGCAGCTAGCGCCATTCGACGGCCAACACCGCGGTTCCTGGTGTGTCCGCTGTGCCGTGCGTGTGATCATTGCTTGTACAGCCCTCTCGCAATGTCCGGAGCAAGTATGGTGGGTCTGAGACACCGGTGTCAATGTGTTCTTTTTTCCATTTCCAGGAGTGTAGTTCTCGCGAAACTACATCGATTTTGCTCTCATAAAACTAACAGGAAGAGGCTCTATCCAATCTCATGGAATCATGACTGTCTTCGTTATTATCACTACGATTGTGAGTTTAAGAATATATATGTTGTTACACGTCCTTCATAATCTCTAATTGTAAAGCAGACACCACTTTTATTATAGCCCATTGTGGAACCTAGTAATGATAGTGTTTTTTTCCCTGACTTGTGTGTCCATTGCCTGAAACGGGCTGTAATGATCAAATTACTTATAGAACTAGAACACGAGAATCTGTTATGTGATAGAAACTTTACATAGATGTCAGAGCCGGCCGGAGGGGCCGAGCGGTTCTAGGCGCTACAGTTTGGAACCGCGCGACCGCTGTGGTGCAGGTTCGAATCCTGCCTCGGGCATGGATGTGTGTGATGTCCTTAGGTTAGTTAGGTTTAAGTTATTCTAAGTTCTAGGTGACTGATGACCTCAGAAGTTAAGTCCCATAGTTTTCAGAGCCATTTGAACCATTTGCGAAGAGATGTCGGTAGGTGCTTCACAAATATCAAATGTAAGCACCTAGACGGTAACTGGTTTCGATGTAACGGAAGGGAGAGAGACACGATACAATCATATAGGAGGATCTATTATAAGATATATCGCATATGTGACATAGCTTCGCCATAGGGTAGAAAATAGGAACGTCCTCTTGAATTATAGCACGTTGTAGTCAATGTAAAATGTTGTGTTTCATTTCCCGAGATGTGAGCTAATGGTGTGAAGGTTTGTATTCTCTGTTGTTATTTCACATGTCTGAAATGTTTTAATACATACACGCATCTGTGTCGGAAAGTGAAAGACGCTCTCAGCTTGGGTAATTTGTCCATCAAGCTGAAAGAAATTGCTTAACAAAGATGTTTTTCCTCCTGAGTTTAAATTCTCGCTTTTCCTTTACTCCTATGGCAATTTGGAAATAACGAGAACATTCTACGGCAATTGGTAATATTCGCAGCAAATTAGTGGAAGTTTTTTTCCTCATTGTATGCAGGTTTGTTCAGAAACCAGATGGCAGTTATAAGAGTCGAGGGGCAAGCAGTGGTGTGGAAGGGAGTGATACAGGGTTTTTGGCGCTCCCTGATGTTATTCAATTTGTATATTGAGCAAGCAGTAAAGGAAACAAAAGAAAAATTTGGTGTAGGTATTAAAATCCATGGAGAAGAAATAAAAACTTATAAGTTTACCTATGACATTGTAATTCTGTCAGAGACAGCAAAGGACATGGAAGAGCAGTTGAACGGAATGGACAGTGTCTTGAAAGGAGGATATAAGATGAAAATCAACAAAAGCAAAACAAGGATCATGGAATGTAGTCGGATTAAGTCGGGTGATGCTGGGGGCATTAGAGTAGGAAATGAGACACTTAAAGTAGTAAAGGAGTTTTGCTATTAGGGGAGCAAAATAACTGATGATGGTCGAAGTAGAGAGGATACAAAATGTAGACTGGCAATGACAAGGAAAGCGTTTCTGAAGAAGAGGAATTTCTTAACTACGAGTATAGTTTTAAGTTCAGGAAGTCGTTTCTGAAAGTAATTGTATCGAGTGTAGCCATGTATGGAAGTGAAACATGGACGATAAATAGTTTGGACAAGAATAGAATAGGAGCTTTCGAAATGTAGTACTAAGAAGAATGTTGAAGATTAAATGGGTAGTTCACGTAACTGATGAGGAGGTATTGAATAGAATAGGGGAGACGAGGAGTTTGTGGCACATCTTGACAAGAAGAAGGGACCAGTTGGTAGGGCATGTTCTAAGGCATCAAGAGATCACAAATTTAGCATTGGAGGGCAGCGTGGAGGGTAAACTTCGTAGAGGGAGACGAGATGAATACACTAAGCAGATGGTGAAGGATGCAGGTTGCAATAAGTACTGGGAGATGAAGAAGCTTGCACAGGATAGAGTAGCATGGAGAGATGCATCAAACCAGTCTCAGGACTGAAGACCACAACAATGCAGGTTGGACATGTACAGGCCGCTGATCGCCTATGATCGTTAGATGTCACAAAATAATGAGATGCGAATTTCATCCTGCACTCGAACGTAAAAACTATACCTATATTGTTCATAAACTAAAAGAAATGGACCGCACTTATTTTCGTGGAGGGAGAAGATTTTGCTCTCATCGCGACTGTATTCTCCTCTTTAATAGGTGCTCGATTATAAGAGATGTTTTGATGTCAAAGGCAGTTGTCCTCCATCGCAGAACGGAAGGCTGCTGAGGGCGTTGGGAGCCTTACTTCTGTCGGTGGTCGCTGGACACAGCTGCGCTGTGACCACGGGCTGGGACGCACCTCCAGGCTGACGAAAACACATGACATCCTCCAGAGTGGGTATGGGCATGGGTGGGGGTAATTAATTAAGTTTCATATCAATTTGATATCAAAATTGTTTTCGGAGACCCTACTACTCAGGTGTACCCGAAAGATGTGTTGTAGAACCTTTTTCATTTGCTGTATATATAGATGGTTTAGTGTATAGCTTTGGAAGCTCCATAAACCTCCTTGCAGATGATGTGGTTGTCTGTAAGAGGGTAACAATGTCAGAAGATTGTAGCAAATTGTAGGAAAAGCTTCAGATGATTGGGGAATGGCTTAGAGACCGGTGACTGATATTGGATGTAATTAAATGTAACAAGTTTTTCATAAGTAGACGAAGAAATCCTATATTACGTTAGTACAGCATTGGGGATAAGTAGAAGAAAATGAATGGAACCCCACTATCTAATTGTCAGATTATAATGGGTTTAATACAGGGATGTAACAGCGAAGTACTGTTGGCCCTGCTATTCAGTCTATGCATCGTAAAAGAAATTTGCGGAAACAAAAGTAGGGTTCAGGAGGGTGATTAGAATTCAGGGTGAAAGGATACTAATGATAGGATTCACTGATGACTACACGCATTGATGGTGAGGGAGAACTGAAAGGCCGGCCAGAGAGGCCGTGCGGTTCTAGGCGCTACAGTCTGGAACCGCGTGACCGCTACGGTCGCAGGTTCGAATCCTGCCTCGGGCATGGATGTGTGTGAGTTCCTTAGGTTAGTTAGGTTTAAGTAGTTCTAAGTTCTAGGGGACGGATGACCTCAGAAGTTAAGTCCCACAGTGCTCAGAGCCATTTGAATCATTTTTGAAGAACTGAAAGAGATGTTAAACGGAATGAACAACCGAATGGACACATGAGTAACGTGAAGAAGGAAATTATGGGGTGTGGAGGAAATGAGATTTGCAATAACCATAACATCAAAACTGGTGAGAACTAAGTAGATGAAGTTGAGGAATTCCGTTGCCTTCGAAACAGCACCACACACGACCTGTGATGGACGAAGCACAAAAGCAATGAGGGCCAAAAGAACTATATATTAGTGTCAAATACTGGCCTTCATTTGAACAAGATATTTCTAAGAATGTGCTTTCAAAGCACAGAGCTTTATGAAAGCTAGTCATGGAATGTGAGAAAACCGGAAAGGAAGAGAATGGAAGCGTTTGAAATGTGGTGCCATAGGGAAAAATTCGGTGGACGAATAGGATAAGAAACAAGGGTATTCGCTGGAGAATCAGCGAACAGAAGAGACATGAAATAATACCTTCCATGATACTTGAGAGGGCTGTAGGGGGTAAAAATTGGAAGGGAATTGCCAGATATTGGTAAATAAGTAACAGATTACTGACGTTCGTTGCATGTGTTACTCTGATATGGAAAGATTGGCATTGGAGAGGAATTCGTGGTGGGCTCCCTCAAATCAGTACAAAGAAATGAAAAAAAAGAAGAATAGGTGTTCTTATGATGGGTGGTTGATTTACTTATTTATTTCTCAAGTGAAGACTTGCTGCCTTTTATTATATAGCAAGCCATGCATATTGTGATTTTACATATATAGCATATAAATTCAGTTTTATTACTAATATGTTTTTCGTGAATTTTACAAAAGGAAGAAAAAACAGTAAATAAAACGTAAGCAGGTACAAATGTATAAATTCAATTTTGTTTACATTTGTTGCTGGCATGGATAACGGTAACAAATAAGATATATAATAGTTTGCGGGTGTATTTTAAGTTAAAATTAAAACTGTATATAAGGGGAGAAATTGGGGTGACAGTAAATTTGACTCAGACATGATGTGACAATTCTCCCGTTTATACCTTCTATGTGTTTGGTGAACGACTGTTACATATGTTGTCTTGACTGTGGTAGTAATTAATAGTATATTGATTAATTAGGTTAGAATGTGTTTCTGAACCTAAGATAACAGTGGAGATTAGGAGTTGATTCAATATGTCATGATAAGTTGATCAGGTGTGAGGGCTTGGTAAAACTTTGGTCCAGTCAAACCTGATGCAGCGAAAGAAGAAGAAGTGTCACATCTTCAGTAAGTGTTACATGTTATGAAATGGCGTAACAACCAATCATGCAGAGATACACATTTTCAGATTAATTCGATTTAGTGCTGGAAAATCTTAGCTTCCTTTTACTATATTTGTATATGTATCTCGTCTTCACGTTCTGTGTTTATATATCATCTGAGTCAGTGTCTGTGTTTGTATCTGTATCTTTTACTATGTACTGCTAATCTATCAGATGTGAAACCTGTCATATTCCAGCGTATTATCTCTCCTGTTTGTACGCCACAGGTAGTGCTCGCGATATTTCGCGTACTAGGTTTTTTCCAGAGTTCCAGTCACCCTATTTGCGTATTAATTGTCCTATGTCTCTGTTTCATAACCTCGGTCTTATGTGTCCCAAGGCATTCCAGATGAGTACTATATGTTCAGGAGAGCCTTCTCGCCACAGTTAACGCCAGACTTGCACAGTGCACGGGCTGTGAGCCGAGAGAAGAGCACCATGCCGCGTTTTCGGTATATGTGCTTCAAATTCGTACGATCTCTGAAACTGGGGAAAAAAGAGTAGACCCGCCTTCCCTTGTCAGTTGTGTCCCACTCTGTCTGCCACATGTCAGTTCTCCACTTGTTTAATTTCCGTTTGTCCGTTATGTCTTGTCGGTTTGTGTCTCTTATTTTGAAGCATCCTCCCCTCTTCAGCCAGCAGGACACTGCTCTGTGGCGAACTGTAACATCTTTAGGGAATGCTCCCAGTACCACACACAGTGCCTTAATAGAGGTCGTGCTTAACGCCCGCGAGATACTGAATAGAACACTCCTCTGGCCGCGCCTCACAGTGTTTTTATACGTACCTAAGCATAATCGATGTGCCCAAGCACTAGCCGCAACAAAATGCTATTGACTCAAAGAGTGCTGTGTAGTATGTCCTCATTGTTTGTAAAGGCAGTACGTCTCGTATAGCGTTCAGTCTTGCAAGTCTGTGCATGAGTTCCGTCCGTTTGTTAATTGTTAGTCTAGTATCTTCGTTAATGTGCAAATGTTCGTCAATATAAATCCAAGGTATCTTATCATAGCTTTCCTTTTTATAGTTATGTTGTTTAACTTTATAACCGAATTTATTTTCAGTGTGCCTCTTAGAAGTAGGTAAACAGTTTTGTTAGTTCCTATTACATGTTTGTTGTTCTTGCATCACTCACCGATGAAAGCGAGGAGCCGCATGGCTTTAATCTCCAATTGGGACGAGGAGTTTGTAGTTACCACGCCCATAAAATTATCAGCATAGGCAATCATCCCGTTTGCCTATCTTCTAGTGCACTCAGTAGTGGTTCTGTGGCTACGTCCCAGGAAATCAGTCCGCGTATGGATCCTTGCAGACAAGCCTTTGTTACCCTCTTTATATTCTTTTGACGACCAGCCTTCCATTCCACTATCCTGTTTTTACAATCATCTCTAAGGCTGTTGTATAGAGCCAGTGGAATACTCATCCCCGTTAAGTCTTGCAAGCAGCTCCGGCCACCAAATGGTGACGAAAGGACCAGCTGTTTCTATTAGGACTGCTGCTGTGTATTTGTGACACATTGCCTTTTTCAATCATGTGACCCTGTTTACTGCATCGTCATTGGATTTACATGGCCGAAAGGCAAACTGATGTGGGCTAAGGCCGAAGAGCTCACTGTGCGGCTGAAATCTGTCGCACGACAATCTCCCCTGTACCTTTATCAGAATGCTAATGAGACATATTAGACTGTATGGCTTAGGGCTCAGTCGGGTCCTTGTCCTCCGCTTTCTTGATTATAACTGCATTTGCCGTATTCCATCCATTCGGTAGTTCTAGTAGAACATCATTCAGTAAGTCTGTCATATACAGTACAATAAGTAAAGCAGCTTATTTCATGCCTTCAGAGTGGATGCCATCCTTACCCGCTGCCCTTTTTTATTTTATTTAGTGTGTTGCCAATGCAGCTTCCTCGCGAGCGAAGGAGATGATGACACCTTCGTTTTCGTACTTTTCATCTAATCGTTTGCGAAGATTGGCGTGAAGTTGGTTATCCTGAGTATGGTCATCGTCAGGAAGTAGTTTGACAAGGAGATGCTGTGCTGTGCATCTGCAACCCCTTGTGGTAGTACCATCTGGTTTTTCAGTGTTGATAGTACTGTCGGTGTCTTGGTATGTTCAGTCTGCAGTTTAAACGGTTCACCCCTTCCCTCAGATGTTGTTCTGAAAGTTTCTCCTAACGCACGTATCCTAGTGCTCTTTCCTGGCCTTACGTAGTTCGTCTCTGTATCGTATTTTAGCGTCTTGGTAATATTGAAGTCCAATTTCTGTTCCCTGTGCTGCCTTTGATTTTTCGTAGTATCGTCGTTTATCACGAGTGTCTTTTCTTAGTCAGTGATGACTATGATGTCCTTTATTTGTGTGCGGGTAATGCTAGTGTTTGTGCTCTGTGTGTAAGAACGTGTGCTCTGTAATTTACGCTTCCTTGGGTGATACATAAAGGAAATTCTTTAATCACGTGACTTAGTTTTTGCTAGTTTGCTTTCCGTAGCGGCAATCTTGGTTCTTGTGATGTGTCCGTGTCTGTATTTGTTTTAGTGTTGTATTGCGTTATGATAACTGATTATTCTCCTATCGAGCACCTGTCAGTTCGCTACCTTTATTAATGTTGATGCCTACTCCAATAGTTCCGCAGTGAATTAGTGGTTGGTGTGATTTTCTTGAAACGAAAAGATTACATTCATTTATAACGTCGCCTGTTATTTGTTTCCTAGGTTCCGACCTGTCAGACTGCCAGAGAGTTGACTTAGCATTTATTTCTGTTAATATAAGCAACCGTCTGCCATTTGCAAATCGCGCAACTTCTATTACTGTCGAAAAAGGCTCGATATCAAACAAGTGCTGCGCGTAGATCGACAAGATGACCCATTGTTTCCCTACCTGAAGTTATTTCGACAGTAACTGTATGTTGTGTGCATAGTTGCGTTCTTTGTGTTACTGTTAGCTGTATGTTGTGTGCATAGTTGCGTTATTTGTGTTACTGTTAAGTTAGTGTTTACCACAAGGATTACAGCCATGGCCTTGTTTGCGTCTGTGATTTGCATGTACTGCCTCGGAAGGCCTGGAATTCCGCCAATTCGTGGATACGGTTCTTGTAGCCACAACATATCCTTGCATACCCAGTTCTCCAACCTGCCTAGCTCAAGCTTCCCATACAGTTTAACTGCAATACTTTCACTGTGAGAATTTAGTAAAAACAAAGCAATCCGGCCCACTCTGGGCGTGATCAAGCTACACGAGTTCATGCGCCCTTACTAGGTTCTTGAAAATATTGTCAAGGTTAAGGCCTTCATGTCTTTGTCCACATGATTTGCGTAAAAGATTACAGAGTTTGCGTTTATCTGTTGGTACTTTTCGGTTTGTACAATCATTCTGTTTTTTTGTTCTGCAGTGCGGTAGCATATAGTGTCGCCCAGTAGGTAATTCAGTCTTTTTACTAGTCATACTGCAGATTGAAAAACTCCTTCCTTTTCCACCACTTAGGCGCAAGTTTTCTTAGATGTCATCGTAGTCTTTTTTGTTTCTTACTTCATGGCATGCTGTCTGATGTACTGGATGGTAGTGTTTATCTCCTGATGTAGTTTTCGGTTTTGGTTGATAAGGTGTGGCGTCAGTTGAAGATTGTTGTGATTTTTCAGTGTGAGGTTTTAGTCTGTTCATGTTGCTTGTAGTGTCCATATGGTGTGTCGCACTTTTTGTTGTTTGTTATTTTTGTCTTTGTTTTACATTGATAATTGGTTCTTGTACTTGAGTTGATTTTCGTGTGTATTCCCACTGTGGATGGAACGTACAGTTTGCATATATGGTTTGCATTTTGCTGTGTGACATCCGTATTTTACTTTAGTTGTTATTTCATGACACGTTAACCTGCCCCCTGGAGAGAGAAGAATTAATTTAAGTTTGGGTTCTTTCGGTGTGTTCAGATGTATTGGTGTTTCGTCTGTGTCATGATTCAGTTCTGGATACGCTTGAGCGTGTCTTCTGTGTCTATCGACATTTTCATATATAACTGTGGAACGTAATTCGTTGTTTTTAACGTCGTCTTTACTGAGGGATAGTCATAAAGTTTTAATTACGTAATTAATTGGCGCAGTGCTTTTGTTGGCGCAGTGCTTTTGTTTAGTGTAGAATCGAGCGGCAATTCGTCCTCTGTATATTAAGGGGAACACGCTACATCAGTCCTTGAGTAGCTGGTGTAAGCACAGTGCAACAACGCACCGTCTTATGCTGGTGCATATAGGTGGCATGGACACTCAGTGTCATTAGACCAGTCTGAATGATTTAAGACATCAGTGTCTGAGCGTCTCCGTGCGAAGAACATGGAATTACAAGAGGAGTTGTTACCCTGGTGCTCGCCATGGAGGTCATAGTGGAAAAAAATGAATATTAATCATGGATCAGTTTTAAACATTTTGCATTACATTTTGAACAGGACAAGGTTTGGCAGCCGCTGGCTTGCACAACTGCACATACCCATTCAAAAAGCCTATCCAACTGAGGCTGCAGCGAAAATGTTGCACCTGCCACAGGCGAATTCAGATGGCCTCTTAAGCTGCTTATTCACTTTGGACGAATGCTGGGAAGAAATGAACCTATGGAAAATAATGGTTTCATCTTGCCAAGGAAAGTTGTGGTGGTAGCAGATAATGTTAACAAAGGTCGAATCATCACAGGAGCATACTATCTAAATCTGACGAGTTTATAGGAGATTTCCAGACGAAGTATCACTTGAAGATATCCAAGAACCTGTTTATGCTCCTCGACAACGTCCCAGTTCCTTCGGGTCAAGGAAAATCACACATGCTGCTTTTTGTGTTATCATGTTTTGCTTATGCCCCCCTTCCCCCGGAACATACCCCCTCGCCACCACCATCAAACGCATTCTCTGGACATCGTATCTTGTAATTTCTTCCTCTTTCTTTACATGACGAAAGGAAAATCACACATGCTGCTTTTTGTGTTATCATGTTTTGCTTATGCCCCCCTTCCCCCGGAACATACCCCCTCGCCACCACCATCAAACGCATTCTCTGGACATCGTATCTTGTAATTTCTTCCTCTTTCTTTACATGACGAAACAACTGCGCTTCCAGAATGAACACGAGCTGATTTATGAAAAGCCATAATCCAGATATCTATAACAAAGGCCTCTTCCAAAATAGGAAGTATGAATACGAAGGGTAAGAATAAACAGAACTATCATGTTTCTGGACAACCTGACTTTTCTCTAGGTTATATCTTTGGGACTATGCCCCCCCCCCCTTCCCTTATATCTATGGTCGTATTGTAACAGTTTGCTTGCGAAAACATCGACGGTTCCCACTTGTCAGTAACAGTGCCACATTAATGTGATACAAAGGAAAAAATAATACCTGGATAAGCGGTAGGAAATACGCAACATCTACTAACAAAGATAATTAAAGTGTTATTTGTCTGGTGGGTTAAAGAAAGAATCGTGTGCTAGGAATTGCTTTCCAGGAATGAAGCTGAAATTGATTACCAACAGCCTGACGCCTTTTGTCGAAGGAAAAAGACCATCAGTTTATCAGATTCTGTTGAAAGCTAATGGCAGCTACACGTCCCTCAGCACATCGCCGACATCTATTGAAGAGTTTGGCAAATGAATTCACCTCGTCCACGTGCAGTAGATTTACTGCTCTTACGCATCACCATTTTCCGTTCCCTGACTGTCTTCGAGTGAACTACAACCGTTACGAAGGTATATTTCAAACTTAGCTTTACAGTTTCTTCGTCACAGACGATGAAAGGGAAAAGTAGTAGACAATAGAAAAAAGTATTACTGATTAATTTCTGTATGCTGTTTGTTTAGAATAAAACTGATGCATCTGTCAAAGGTATAACAAATATTTATGCTGCCTGAGAATTAACCACTCTCAAAGAGTGTTCTGTTCCGACTGTAGTTACCACTAAACGCGGTGACGCAAATACTCAGACATATAATATCGCGTAAAAGGTTTAGACTACTCCTTTTTGGCCCTCTACTACTGAAAACCAGAAAAGGAATAAGTGGCAACGATGACTAACATTTTTAGATTCTCCACAATCTTCCATTTACCGAAAGATACTACAGTATAATTTATGTCTTTACGATTTATCAGCGATTTGCAATCCAGATGTGTTATGCAAACAGATTAACTAATTACCCAATGCACGACACCTTGTCGATGGCCTGGGTGGACACTGGGTATACATTGTCGCTAGGCAGTAGGCATATCCATATCTAATCGACAGTTTGCGTCCCGTATGTCTGCTAACAAGAACTGTACACAATCAGTGGCAGACATCAAGGAATTACCGAAGTCTCCTGATGGGACGCAGTGAAAGCACAAGGCTAGTCACCTTGACGCGTTGGGCAGCTCATTTTGTTAACAATAGAGCAGAGAAAGAATTTTATAATAGTACACTTATCGAAAATTTTAATAATTTGTTTGGAACCATTTCTCTGGCATAGATAGCTACCCACTTCCTGGAACGGAATATCGGATTATTACATATAGTTTGTGGTATTTGTAACGTGAAGCTTAGTTTTTGTAATTACTTTTATATTCCATAAATTATTACCACCAAAAGTAACTAACAACCATTATTCTATGAGAGACAGTATTACCAAGACGTTTAGAAATGAGGAAATACAGATTGTCTGGGTGCAATATGCATTGCCTTCAGTCGTCTAATTACCTCAGTAGTTTAACTATGTGGTTTCTGGCGCCGCTTTTCGGACCTGTGTAGGGGCTGTACCGTACTTACTACCGTGGAAATGAAGTCTCACATGTGGGTTGTCAATGGTAGGGGCAGGAGAGTGGCGATATATTTATTCAGCAAAACCCATAGCGTGTCCAGCAAAAACTCTGCATCATCAGTAAATTTCTCTCACATTCACACACACACACACACACACACACACACACACACACACATACACACACACATTTATATCTTGCAAGTGCGGCCCAATATTTTACCAGCCATTAAAAAGAAACAGCCATCCAGTATGTAACTTTACAGCTGCCATTTTGCCCATTTTCAAAAGTATCCCAGCAGCCTGAATTGCCTATATTGGCACCACATACGAAAGTATCTGGAAAACCTGAATTACACCGACTGGTGCTACGTACAAAGAATATGCAAACGACCTGACTTCTATAAATGTGTGCCATATTCAGAAGTATCTGAATGACCTGAATTGTGTAAATGAAACAGTCAGTCACAGTCCTGTACTTTCTCAGCGATTAAAACGAAACCACCAATCAGTATCTGTCCTGTCTTGTTTTCTGTACATACCACTGATTAATGAGTAAATTTTGGTGTTTGTACCCCACTTAGTGGAAGGAACAACTAGTGCTGAATTTAAATATTTCCACAACTAAATTGTTTGAATTATTTATTAAAATACATGGCCGCTATTGATGTAACTTACAGGTGAATCTGCTACTGGCAATGAGCCAAGTTCGATCTTTGTATTTATTTGGTGCAAGGACAATGGAGCTCCAAATTGTAAATTTTCACTTAAAATTATTTGTGTTATTGCACTATCGCTGCACAAAACACAAACTAGCTGATATGTTAAGTAGGAAAGGCAGTAATAGTTGACAGATCCCAACAAATAAATAGGCAATCAGAACTCAGATAGCACCGAACACCAAAATCTGACAGCATGTGTGTGTCACTATGTAACGGTAAATGTCAGCTACTGGAAGAGTCTGCTATTGTGTAACACGCAGCCTAGTTTGCACCTAAAACAAGATGACTCAAATTCTACAATGGTATTTCCACATCTAAACTGTTTGTAGTATTGTTCTACAATAGTACAAAGCACATCTGGCTAAAATAAAGCGCTAAGCAGGTAATCAGTAATAGTTGACAGTTACTCTTATGCCTAAATGAAGCTATGTCACTCGTACAGAAACGTATTTTAGTCACATGACTAAGCACCATTTTAAGGGCAGGGATGGGGAAGATGATAATTCATCATGTTCTACACTAGAAAATTATATGGCTAACGTTACTGACTAACCAATATAGCTTTTTTATTACTTTTGATTGAGTAGTCTATCAACTAGACTCAACTACATTGTAATAAATTGCCCTTTAGTGGTGCAGGCTCAAGCTGGGACCCAATTCTGATATCTGGACACTTTGCAACACCTTCAAGCTCAGCATTTACTCCAGACCAGTGGCTGTGCAGCTGTGACCTGGGCGCTGGGACAATAACCAGCATTTCAAGACATTTTGATGGACATTAGCAGGCTACATACGTGACAGCTGCAACAAGAGCTACCCTGTCGTTTATGAAGGCTGGCCGTTTGGCTAGGCTGGGCTTGTTACCACAACTGGAATTGAGATTGGTGTCTGTGTGTATTGGCTCCCACTGCGAGGCAACCATCTCTACAGGGCTGCTGGCCAGAGATCTAGCCACTGCATGCATGCATTAGACATCAAGCTAATGTCCTCACAGATCCATCCCTCTGGAGCAGGCCACTGACCTCCAACCACCAGTTTGGGACTCGAACCTTTCAACTCAGCCACCTACCACTGAGCTGAGTATTGGTTCATTCTGGACGCAGTTAAGAAGGCAGGTGTGCCACCTACCGACAGTTTTCAGCCCAGCTGATGCACTGACTGACCTTATTGACGAAAATGCTGACACTGGCACACCACTGCATGCCCATCCCATCCTGGGGTCACTGACCGATCACCACCAACCAAATCTTGTGCACTGTCGAATTTAGAAATCAGTAAAGTGTTTGTCACGACTGGCTGCCTTTACCTTCTGTAATCACTCTCTACTTCCACCAGAAAACATCTTATATACATCCAGGCCAGCTCCATCAGAAGTGATATCAGAAGATCTGTTGGAGCTTGGACTGACGATGAAGACAGTGGCAGTGCAACAGTGGCGTTCAACGAAAGTGTGAGAGATTGCAGGGCACTCTCACTTTTTTACACGGTGTCATACTGCTTACTGTTCTTAGGGAAGATGACCTTTATTACTTCATATGATCTGACTTGATTAATAAGATGAAATGGTTGGCAGTAGTTAACCTTCTTGCTTGTGTGCTCTAGTGAAGGCATAGCGGTAAGCTCTACCTGTGTTCAAAGGAACCAAGTTAATTGACTGCACTAAAAGCATACGGTGGCTGAGGAGGGTGGGGTGCGTTTTTTTCTGTGGAACCTGGCTAAAAACGTTTGTGGACAGCCATGTCCTGCAGTTTCATTACGCAGACACAGGGTGGTGCCGGTCACTCGATGGCTGCGTCCAGGCAGAATGACTAGCGCCGAGGAGTCGCTGAGCTATGAGCTTTGTACGAACTGATGACCGGCAATAAAGCAGAGGCTGTGCCCTTAGAGAAAGCAGAAGAGACAGCTGTGAATTTCTGCGAATTTCCGTGGAACAGGATGGTGGCACCCAGGCGTCCATACTTGAATACTAAACGTATTTGTCAAGGCATGAAGCTTTTAGCGAGTTTATGGCCATTCTTTGGAAGGTTCGAAATGGATGCAACAAGAGAGATAACGATATGTGGTTCCATCGAAGTCATGCTTTTAGCAAAGACATATCTTAAAACACGTGGGAAAGAGGTCGTGAAACAGAATCTTTTTTCCTTTCTTTCCAATTGATTTTTAAAGTCGCTGGTTGGTCAAATCTGTGTATGCAGAGCAGGGGGCAGTCTCCCTGCTTCGAATGCTGCGCTCCAGCTCGTGAGTAGTCTAAGCACATAAATGCACTCTGCTGCTCCCAGTGTTCTGATTAACATCACCTTTGCCGTTTTATTAAATTCTTGATTGCAGATGAAAGAGTCGGAAGCTTGCAAGTGTACAAGTAAATGTCAACTTTAAGTTTTTTATATGATTCTGTACGGTTGTATCCTGCTTTTCCTTTTTTTCTTTTCTGGGATATATCTGACGCTTCGTATATAATTGATAAACACAAAGGCAGTAAGTGAAAGGGTCAACTCACAGAACAATTCAGCAGTAGCTGAATCAGTTAGATCGAATGTGAACTGTAAAGTGGATTTATGTAAGGTGGAATGCAGGCTAAAAGGGGAAAGAAGGGAACAGCCCTTCCTAACATATCGCCATCTGTCCTGTATGTAAGCCACTGCTTCTTTAGTGACACCATTTTTTGGTTAATCTAAAGAAATTTTTTAAATTTTACTTTATGTTTTTGTAATTTACCCACTGCTGCAAAATAAGGGAGTTAGAATGAAGAGCATTTGGTAAATAACTTTTGACTGGAATTAGCAGGTGATACTAGTCTATACGTGATGTGTCACAAATTGTTGTGAACGTTCAGTCATTCATGGATTTGTGGGAGGAATGGTGGAATTTTGTAGAAGAAAGAACACATCTAGATACTATTGTAACAAATTAATGGGATAATTGGGAGAGACAGTGCATCATTTCATGCAGTGAATAACGATAATAAACATTAAGACACACAAATTAGCAGATGACAACAATCCAATAGGGTTACTTTACACAAAGTAGGACAACTGACATTACATGCATTTTTGCAGTGTTTGCCATAGCAGAGTATCGTGCAAGGCATATTTAGAGTTTCTGCAGGATTCAAATGACACTGTAAGAGCTGTGGCATCTTTGGCTCTAGCTGATGCAGCGCCCAAAACTAGAAAGAGGAAAGTAGTTTTTAATATGGGGACCATATATTATAGATGTGGTCAGCCAGGCAACATTCAATGACATTTTAGAAAATCGCAATGTAAGAAGGAAATCGTCTGGACACCTGAACGGGATTGCTGATGCAGGGATATGCAAAAGTAGGAACAGTGTAACCACTGTGCAAAGTTTCCAGTCAATGTTACCATGACCAATCAGTAGCTGACCATATTTATCCAGCTATGAAGGAGGAAGTGTGTGCGAATTTCGGCTAGCTTAGAGATCACAAGTATCTGTAGCTGATCGGAGCATTCTTGATATAAAGAATTTGAACTCACATGATTGTAGGCAAAGTGGTGTAGGTGGGAGTAGTATTTACTTGCTCGTTTCTACAATTTTGCGTTACGAGTGATTACTTATTTAGTTAATTAGTTACATGTTCCATAGAACATTTGAACGATTCTTTTATCGAAATGGTGGGGAACGAATCGGTTTCTACGCTACTTATAAATGATTTTAACATTAATGAACACATTATTTTTCAGTCTTACTCGTGCAACTACACATTAAACAACATGTTTTATTTGTCTTATTTCCTTTTTACTAGTTATTATATATATTGTACATGGAACAGAAGGAGTTGTCCACGAGAAAAAATATTAGCTTAGATTTACAGATAGCTCTGCTACCTCACAGCCATTTACATTATTCGGTAAATGATCAAAAATGTTTGTTGCATCATATTCAACTACTCTTTGAGGCAATGACAGTGTTGATAATTAGTAATAGAGTTCAGTTGTCCCTCTTGCATTGTAGGTATGGACATTACTGTAAGTTACTTTTGACAAATTGCATTAGTGAATATATGTACTGCAATGATGCAGTTAAAATGCCTAGCTCCTTGAGTGAACGTTTTACTCTCACTTCTTGCTTTTGTGCAATCAATAGTTTGCTCCTGATTGATGAGTTACCCATAAAATTACTAAATTAGGCATTATGGAGTGCTAATATGCAAATTATATCAAGTGGTTTATTCGTTTGTTTCCAAGACTAACAAATACACAAAGAGCAAAAATAGCTGAACTAGTTGTTTCAAAAGCTCAACGATATTTTTCTGCAAGTTTAACTTTTCATCAGTATGTACACCAAAGAATTTCGAGAATTCTCTTCCATTTACTGACTCCTGTAAATGTGGTACCTCAGTTGTTCATATGACTATTTGTTGAATAGAATTGAATATGGTGTGTTTTCTCAAAATTTAGAGAGAAGCCATTTTCCAAAAACCTCTTAATCTCTTATGAGATGCATTGCACCATTATTATTACATGAAAAAAGTACTTGCTCTGCTTGTTGAATGATAATGGAAAGTCATTTATATATTATGAGGAAAAAGAGTGGCACAAAATTGAACACTGTTGGAGTTCCTGTGTGGTTGCTCTAGTCACTGGAAATTTCTACCCTTCCAACATTGACTTAATTATTCAGGACTACTTTTGCATTCTGCTTGTTAAGTATGACTTAAAAACTTTGGGTGTGAAACGATCAATTCCATAAAACTTGGTCCAAACAATCAAAAGCCTTCGAAAGGTAAAAAAATACAGTTCTTTGATATTTTATTACTTAAGGTCTGCAATATTTGACGAATGAAAGTATAAATAGCATTCTCATTGAGCAACCTATGTGGAATCTAAAATGTGACATACTAAGTGAATTGTTTGTACTTAAATGTCAGCCTAATCTTGAATACATAATTTCTTAGAATATTTTGGAAAAAGATGTCAGTTAGGAAACTAGACAATAATTATTATATCTTTCTTGTCACCTTTCTTAGGAAGAAGTTTAACAATTACATATTTTCTCTTTCTGGAAAAATTCCCTGTGGCAGTGGTGCATAAAGTATACCACGAAAGACATTACTTGCCAATGTAGAAATTTTTTTCAGATTTCTGTCTTAAATTTGTGAGTTTTTAATATTTAGAATTTATGTAACTCTCTTAAATTCTGTGGAGGATACTGCTGCTGCATCTAGTTGTTTGAAATAGTGGGATTTTATTTTTGATATATGGTCTTACTTCTTAAACTGAAACATTTAATCCTATTTTTGCTGCTGTATTACAAAGTGATTGTGAAAAGTAATTTACACGTCATGAATTATCAATTACAGCATTGTCATATAATTTAATTTTTATGGTATCTTGTATACTGTCTGCTTGTTCTGTGTCCCATTGACAATATCCCATATAGTTGTAGTTTTATTATTTTTATTATTAATTTCCACCATGAGATAAATATTTTCTTGACATTTTAATTAATTTCCGTAAAATGTCACTGTATTTTCTGTAGTAAGCAAATAATTTCGCATCTTGGCTTATTTCCTCTTCCTCTTACATGAAACTGAAATTACCTTAGTTATCCTTAGCTATCTTGTTTCTTTTTGATGGATTTTCTGTATTACATTTTAAGAAATCAACATTTAAATATTGACACAAATGTACTATGGAATAATGAGTGTATATATCTCATCTCATACCATTTCTTTTAAGTTATTCTTAAAGGTTTGTAACCTATTGTCATGAAGAAATATCACTGTTTTGTATGAAATTGCCTTAGAGATATGAGGTGGAATATTGATTATTCACGTTAATTGTACATCATGATTAGATAGCTCATTAACAATGGGTACATATAAATTGTTTCAACGTGAGAACTGTCCATAAAAATGTTAACAGTCGATGTCCTACTATCTTGTTGAAACCAAGATGGAAAGTTGAGAACTGAATTTAGATTGAAACTGACAAATGATGATTCTAGCAGATTTTTCCTGTCGTAGGTTTTAAGAAATCTACATTGAAACCTCCATAAACTATTATCTGTTTCTTCTTCTCTGGTGGATAGATCAATAGCGTATCTAAATTTCTCATTACTAGCTGAAACTTTTATAGGGATGATCCATTGATTGTTACAATTACCAGGGAAGTATTCTGTACTAACAATACACAAGCAATTGTCTCTAGTGTCTTATCTACAAAGAAACTATTTCTTTCAATGTTTTTGACTTTGTATATAACTTTTATACACGTTGCATCTCCTCCATTCCCCATTTTAACTCTACATGAAAATGGTGCTACTCTCTTAACTTCTCTGTGGTTACATGGTGCTCAGAGAGGCACAGAACATCCATCACTTACACATCTTCTAAGTATATAAGACGCTGATCTACCTTATTTTTCGAACCCCAAATGTTCTGGTGAAACAAATTAATTTTATTTTTTTTGGAAACTATAACGGTCCTGCCCAATTCTGATTTCTTCCAATAGTGTCTGTCTGTAACCGGCTCTAACCCCCCCCCCCCCCCCAAATAAAATGTGTCCCTCTAGTTCCAGTAATCGCTTGGATTTTGTCCTGTGTCTTCGTGGTCTCTCTTCCACCAGATGCTTGCATGGTCTTTCCTTCCCCCTCCTGTTTTGGTGCAGACGCTGATTTATATCTCTCCAACTCCCAATTGCTGCATCATGCATGGCAAAGATATAAGAGTTTGTTTCAGTAAAAAACGTCAACTCCAATCTTTGTTAACATGGCTCATAGCTGTGTTAACCCAGCGCTGGTCATGGCGGTTATGACCTCCACAAACTACACACGAGTTCGTACTGTTGCTGCTCCTATTTCCTCCAAATCACCTTTAATATTCCAGTAGATTCTAATTTGCTAGTCAAGCTGTTCCTTCTGACTTTCAGCATCAAAATCTCTACTCAAGGTCCCTGTGTGCTCTGTTACCTGGCTAAGGTTGGCGCTAGGTTTCACAGTGCATGGGACCTGGTAACCTGCGCCTATATTTTCCTGCAACATTTGGTCTAGACCCCTCTACTACCTAGCAGCAGGACTATTTTATTTCGACTTGACTTTTCTACCGACTTAGCCTTAAAGTCGTTTCTACGAGTGGTGTGCATTGTACTTTGCTCAAAAACTGCTCGAGTCTCTTTTCCGGTATCAGGTAACAAGTCCAACTGATTGCTAAATGGAATTTGAAGTATGGTTCCTGAGGTCTGTACCTTTTGCCTATTAGTTGTCATTTGTTCTGAGGCCCGTCTTTGTCTTTCACCTTTGAACGAATCTATTTCAAAGTAAGTCCTAGTTAATTAATGGAAGAAAGATTAATGACCACATAATGGGCAGCAGAAGTCATAAAGCTGAGTGTATCATTTAAGTACCAAACTGAGGCAGGTGCAATGGAACCACAAAGGTACTTGAATGGATTAGAAATGTGGGAAAATAGGAAGACTAACTACCTGAGACTTTGGATACATGTGAAGAACCATAATGATAATTAAGATAAACATCTATAAGTGGAATTAATACCTTATTTTATATTTCATAATAAGGGCCTTTAGAGGTGATTATGGGACAACAAGAAAAAGTGAGGAGAGAGTGATACATATTGTATAACAGGAAGCAGGAAAAATGAAACGTAATGGTACACACACGAAATTATCTCTAAAATAAATAAAATGATTCATCCAAATACCAAAGATACCGAATTCAAGACTATTACGAAGAAACGTCACGGCAAGTATTTTCGGATACCCAGAGCTGGCTTAGGGCCCAAAATGACGAAAGCCGACGCTTGTACACAATATGGATGAAAATTAATAATGCAATATGACATGGGACAAAGTGTACGAGGGAAGAGGGAGTGGGCGCCAAATGATAAGTCACTTGTGTAGAAGAATGTTCTCGAACCAGTCCTGAAAATACCTCAGTCCGCAGAGTGACCAAAGAACACAACTGTTCTTCCCAAGTCTCAGTGGCAGAGTGCCTCAGACGGGAGAGCAATCGCTCTCCCTGTTCAAGTGTGGAGGTGATGTGCACCAAAGAGAAACACGGTACCCCCTGTCAACTTAACTAAGATTACCGCACCAGTCACCTGTACGGATGGTACAGTTAGACCTCTCCGCCTATCAGAATATGATGCTACTGGTTGGCAAAACTGCGGGAGCAGGGTACGGCTACTGACAACCATTACGAAACTCATTTTCATTCTTCTCATTTATGCATACTGAATTATATTATTGGACAAGGATACAGGACGGGCATAGGTACACAAATATCAGTGTGAAAACTTGGAATAAACGGATTTACTTTCATTATATAGGCTTACTACTTCCCATAAATGTGGCGTGTAGCAACTAAACACAAGAAGGACGTACTGTAGCATCACTCATGTGAGATGTATCTAGCGGGTCCGTTTCATCAATTATTTGTTCACAGAATGGGGAAAGAGATTGTATATGCAGTTTCCCAAGCACGTAAATAAAATTCTTACGTACGTAAATACTAGGGTTGGAACTTTAATAGTGGCAACTATTTATTTACAGCTCGTACAAACTAGATACGTGTTTCAAAGTTTGAGTGACCTTCGAAGTATTCACCAGTATTGTGTATAACCCGTTGCGAACAATGTGGAAGTCGTAGGATACTCTTAACAGAGCCAGTTGTGTGATCAGTTCGAGCGGCGCGTTCTATTTAGAAATCGAGTTGAACTTACGAGGGCTTAAGTCAGGGGAGTGCAGTAGGTGGTATAGCACTTAGCAGCCCCATCAGTCAAACAAATCAATAACAACTTGCACTGTATGTGCTTGAGCATTGTTCTGCAAAATGATGGTCAGGTCCTGCAGAAAGTGTCATCACTTCTGTTCTAAGGTAGTCGTAGGTAGTGTTCCAAAAATGAACAGCATAGGGACAGAAGTAATGTTCATGTATCCTACTGTACAGAGCAGACAAACCTGCGAACCCCACGTTGTTTGAAAGTCGTGGACGTCCACCAATTTCGCGCCTAGCGGTAGTTTCGCTGTGATACCTCTTTTTGTTGATGCTTAGAACTGAAGCTTGTGAACTTCCAGACTCTGCCTAGTAATGATTTACCCTTTGCCAAAGTCGCTTATCTTAATTTACTTCCCCATTTGTAGCCAATATCTTCGCCTGGGTGATCCACCGTCCGTTTCTGCTCCACTTACATACTTTTGTTGCAGCATCACGTGCCCAACGCCACCAGCGGAATCCGACGTCACGGTGGGCAGTGGCCATAGTTAGTTAGTTAGTTGCGTGTTCCATTGATCAGTAGCTCAGAAAAACCGTTATGATGTGGAACGTGTCAAATGCACAAGAAATGCTCACAGGAAACAAGTTCTTTTCTTTTTTTGTTTAAATTATAGTGTTATACTTAAATATTTCTATTATCTATCCCATTCACTTAACTGACACAGAATGCATGTATTGTATCTCCAGATTTTTTTACTCATATTCAAGAATTCGTCTATGGTATGGAAGGAGTTGTCAAGGAGGTATAATTTAAGTTTGTTTTTGAAACTATTACTGTCAGACATTTTATTTCATCTGATAATTTATCAAAAAGTTGTATAGGAGCATATTTTACCCCTTTCTGTGCCAAAGATAGGTTAAGTAAAGGATAGTACAGGTCTTTCTTTTTTCTGGTAATGTAATCATGAATGTCGCTGTTGATTTGAAACTGGTCCATGTTGTTGAGAAAAATTTCATTACTGAGTAAATGTACCGTGAAGTAGTTGTAAGAATTCCTAACCTTTTAAACAGATGCCTACAAGATGTGCGACTATGAACCACACACATTATTCTAACTACTTTATTTTGAGCAGTGAATACTTTTTGCCTAAGTGTTGAGTTGCCCCAGAATATTATTCCACATGACATTAGAGAGTGGAATTATGCAAAGTAAATTAGCTTACTAATTTCTACATTCTCAAAATTGGAAGTTATTCTGATAGCAAAATTTGCTGAACCTAGTCGTATTAGGAGATCGAAAATATCAATTTTCCAATTAAGATTCTCATCTATATGTACACCCAACAACTTAGTATGCTCTACCCTGGCTACTGACTTCTTTTCATGTGTTACCTTTATTGAAGGAATTATACTTTTTGCAGCAGAAAAGTGGATGTACTGTGTTTTTTTCAAAGTTCAGAGCAATCCCATTCGCAGAAAACCAATAAATAACTTTTCCAAAGGCCTTATTTGTACCATTTTCTATCAGACTTTTTTTACTGGATTAATAATTATGCTTGTACCATCAGCAAACAGTGTCAGTTCAGCATCTTGTTCCACATAAGAAGGGATGTCATTCACTTATATCAAGAACAGGAGGGGACCCATGATCGAACCTTGTAGAACACCTAATGGTTTGGCTTTCAAATGTACCTTTGGTAGGCTGTTTTGAGTAGTGAGTATTGCAGATTCGTTTCTGACACTATAAAACATCCCTAGATCATCACTTAAATGTTGGTAAGACTTCACACTTTTCTGTTCCACTTCTTCAGTCACGTCAAAAATGTGCTTTACATCTCACTTTCGAAATGACTCGAGACAGAAAAATTCGGAAGGTTGGGGTCAGCTCATCTTGGATGTAAAGCTCAGTGTCTTCTTTAATTATTGATCATGTACCATATTGGCACGTTATCTATCCTATCACATTAACAGGAAACTGTGCTGGTAGTATATTTCCAAATGTGCGAAATATGAGCTCAGTTAGATGGAACCTTAATTGAAAATTTCACACTTCAGATATACTTGCACCGACTGAGACAATACCTAAGTTAGTAGCCTCTTCGTAAGCGCACACTAGCGTTTATCTCACAAACTGCTGGTTTGCGGATCCATGTTTTGTGAAACGTTTTTCCTTCTATTACCGTATACTGTAAGGTATGTTAATTTAGCCGTTAATTATGACACATCCTTTACTTATAAAAGGGTTAGAAATAAATTGCAAAATCTTCACTCTTGTTCAGTAATCTACTAAAGGTACACGGATGAGTAAAAAATGAGCTACTGGTAGTAGACTTACGATTTCTATGCTGGTCCCTGAGAATTCGCATTTATACTAGGAGATACAGGCTTGCATATTTATAACTTTGGTTTCTCACTATTTGTCATGTTAATAAAGATTTTCTTTCAGATAAATAAGTCTTTCCGATATAAATACCGCTAATATAAAATACGTTTTCAAAGTTTTTGTTAAACAGTTTCGTTTACAATGGCCTTTTATCGCTGGAGGACCGAAGTACTGCCACTAATTTAATAGTAAAAGGTGACGATCGTGTTAACAATACAGCAATGTAAGTCATTATATTTGTTTGAATTCGTTAAAAATATGCGTTGAATTAACCAATCAAAAACCCAAGTACAGTACATTCAGCGTGCAGTGGATATAAAATTCCGATATAGCTGGAGTAACGAACAATGTCGGTGCAACTCTAGAACGGTGCAAGATAGCAAACCATTGTACGTTACGGTAGCGGTTATTATGTGAACACTCACTACAGCAAAGTGCGAGCACGCGAATTCGTAGTTAGCTTCGTCATTTGCTCGCGTCATTCTTCCCTACCTAGAAACTCTTTAGAGGAGTTCCGCTGCTTATCTCGTCATCTTAACAATAGCCTTGGCACGGCGGAGCGTTTCGTGGGCAGCAGACGTGACCTTTCGCGGAGACAGCGGCGCGCTCTTGGCCCCGTGGCTGCTACGGCCGTCAGCGCTGCAGCGACCGCAATCAGCAACTGCCGCCGGCGCTGCTGCCTGCTGACACGCCGAGGGAGGGCTGCCCCTGGCGCCCGCTGCATGCAGCCCGCCACGCACAGTCTCTCCAGGGAATAGAGCCGCCACGGCGGAAGAACTGCTTTATGTCGGGAGCTTCTAACCGGCGCCGTATCGTGTGCCATTGATGCTGTGGACGCGCTTCTATGTCGAATCATTAATCTGTTACTGGTCACTCTTCGATATTCGCTTAATGTAAGCGAATGTTTCTTTGAAGAAACGTTGGTGAATTTTTATGCGCACATCTGCCATTATTTATAAATTAGTAAAACCATTTTACAAAAGATGGCGCGTTAGACTTTACAAAAATGAAATATTGATGAGATATTGTGTGCACACCGGAGGTGGTTTCTGAATCAGCAGATCCATTTTAGAACAGGTGACACACGAGTCGTTTCAAGAAATGTTTGTATTTCATGTAGTTGTGTAACAGTTGGTGCATTTTCAGTGTATGAACGCACACGCATTACATGATTGAATTGAAATACAAATAGCTGTATTTCAGGTCATTAGTGGTGTAACAAGTGATGTTGGTTGCGAAATAACAATTGCCGGTTGACGTTAGAAGACAGATACCACACGCATCTTTTTTTCTTTTATTTTTCGAAGTGAAACTGTGATTGTCGTGACAAAGTATTACTTCCGCTATCGAATCAGGTACCCCGCTAAAATGACAAGCGGTTGGTTGATCTACCCCTCGAGCACGAAAGAAACAAACTTCAACAGCTTCAGAAACAGACGAGCAACAGGAAGCAGGACAGGAAACCGTTCGAGTACGCACTACTCTTGTTCATTGGTCTGGAACAGACGAACAACGAACGGTAAGCAAGACTGGAAACTACTGGAGTACGCAACGTTTCACAAAACAGCTGTTTGATATGAGAAAATGGCAATCGATGAATCAACATACTATACCACATTGCCAACAAACTTCTGTAAGATAACAAAAACCACAAAGTTTTTCCGAATACCGTATGGAGCTTCAAAAATCATTAGCAGCTCAGTAGGCGTGCTGTATCGGAAGCCAAAAGCGACGGTGTCAGTGCCATCAATTCCAACGTTCAGAACGAAATAACAAGCGAAGCTGCAACGTAGAAGTCCATTGATATTGTAATGAATCAATTTTCTATCTTAGTTCTTGAACTCATTTGATTTACCAGGCATGCCACCGCACGTTTTAACATTGACAATTGTCGTGTCTATTGTTCTCCTCCGAAATAGAAATCCACAACGAAAATGCAAAGATACCAGGGTTTCAGTGAAGAAGCTGACTAAAGCATAATCGAATCTTGAATTTTAAATATAAACTTTACAGGAGAAAGTGCACTGTTTCCATGCATCCTAATGATTCCGATAGATACGACAATCGAATTCAAACGATTGCACGTTCCCCGTGCGATTCGCATTTGGAATGACCACCAACAAAGTGCGGGGAAAATGTTAAAAGTTTGAGGTCTAAATCTGACAAATCTGCGCTTTTCACATGGACACCTGCCTGTGGCCCACTCAGGGGAAGGACAACCTGGGTTATTTATGTAGACAGCAGTGAAAAGTTTGTATGCATCGAAGAGCAAACCCATAAACAGAATTTAAGCCCAAACGCTTTGTTTCTTTAAGGGGAGTTAGAACGGAACTTTTTTCACATTTTCGAATTCCAATCTCTTTATAAAATTTGCAATTTTTCGAATAATATATATTTAAAAATAAGTATTTTATTTTATTTTTTAAACATAATCTACACTGGTTGAAAATATTAAAATATTTATGTGCTGAGCCATGCATGGCTCATGTTCGTGCCATCTATTACTTAACATCTTGTTTTTACTATACGGCCACCTTGTCATTTTTATTTCAGTTGCTGGTGTCACTAAACTGTAGTCTTTCCTGCCCGTGAGCACCAATAGCAGTGCTTATCGATAAGTGCAATGTCGTACTATCTCTGAGCGACTGATAGTATTTCCGGGTCGTTGTGTGTCTGGTAGTCAATTGGAGTTGGAACGCGGCAGAAGTGCAGTCGGGGACGGAACCCCAGTGAGGTCCTCACAGCCAGAACCAGCGGGGACGACCGTTGTTTGGTCGCTCGGTCGGTTGTCTCATCGACGACGAGTATTTGGGTCGGTTCCTTCCTGTGAACAGATGTGGGCTGTGTTCCCTCTGCATGGTTGGGTCCGAGCCAGTGTCTCCGGGACTTCGTCCGTCTGAACGAAGTCAGTGAATGAGAGACATACCAGCAGTGCATTTGAGACTGAGCTGCAGTCGCTGTCGGACCAGCAGTACAGTTGGTCAGTTGACGTGGAGCAGTAAGCAAGCCCTCGACGCAAGTAGTTGGCCTGGAGCCGCTGGAGGCGGGCACGTGCGGTTAGAGTGTGCGTGCTGCGAAGTTCGTTGCCCACCGATCTTAGACATGAAAGTTGAGTCCTCAATTAACCATCGAGCGCCTTGTGGTCGTTTTGCTGGTTGCCTAGAGCGGTACTGATTTGGTTGATTTGTCGGTCGGCTGTCTGTCGGTTGGGTAACCTTCCGATTAAGAGTTTGTTGGTCAGGCTGCCTGTCTCGCCTAAACGGGTGTTAGTGTTACAATTCCAGGTCGACTCTTGGAGCTTCTGATCGCCGTTCCGGGTCTGTTACATTATTAGTTATTAGGTTGATGTGTGGCCTTCAGCAGAGTTTCATATATCCTGAATTAATGTTCTTGTCTTGCCCTTAAAGCATGAGATTGTTGTTCTTATAGGGTCCTTTACCCGAATGTTACATAAAATCTTGTAATACCGTAAGCTGTTAAATTATTGTGTTGATGTGTGGCCTTTAGCCGAGCTTTAATATCTGTTGAATTAATGTTTTTGTCTTGCCCTTAAGGCCTACAGTTGTAATTATTTTGTATGGGGCCTTCAGCCGAATATGCTATAATTGTTTTAAGATTAGGCCTTCTTATTGCGTAATATGCGGCTTCCAGCCGAGTTCCATCAAAATTGAAATGCTAAGGTCTTCAGCCTGTTTAGATTGAAGATTTAGAAAATATTTTTGAGTGACACCTTCACAAGAACCTTCTATGTCAATTTCTTACTTAGGCCTTGTGTCTTGGGTTTTGATTGCGGCCTTCAGCCGATCTATAGTTAAATCAAATGGGGTCAATTAAAGTTTTGAGTGTTTTGCATTGTTGTGTAATATTGTGCGTGGACAAATAACGTTTGTATGTTGAGTGCAACTGACAGCAACCTCATTTTGGCCCCTTTCCACAATTTAAACCGCGCTGGCCAGCTAGCTCAGGCGTCTCATGTGCATTACTTCAAGATACAATAAAATCGGTAATTTTTTATATAGAATGTTGTGGATTGCTGCGTTATAAAAGTTAAATGCATGTTTGTATTGGTCATGTCCAGAAGAGGATGGGCAGTAGGATGAAGAAGTTGAAAGAAAGTTTGAGATACAAGAAACTTTTCGATGGTAAGTAATAAGAGGCAGGCTGACAGACAAACTGATTGATGAACTACAGCAGTATTATGGGCTAGTCATTAGAAATAATACTGAGGATCTGTTGAAAATGAAGCAGCAGTATGGGTTACTTTTTTTCACAGACTGATAACTAATGAAAATCCAGTACACCAGCTTTACCCTCCTGGACCTGATTCACGGCGCAATTACCGCAATGTCCAGTACTCAAAAAGCCATAAAAATTCCATCCCAGCAGCAGCCATTGAGATCGTTAAACCTATTTACAGAGACCTGGCAAATACTGAATTACAATCACAATTAGTCGTTCAATAATCTTACATGGACTTGCTAACTAAAAAATATTTTTGTTGGAATGAAGACACTAAAGGGGGAGGGGGGGAGGCAGTGACGCCGTTATTGCTTTTAATGATCACAAAATTGGTATGGTTGAAAGTGCTACAGCATATGGGAATTAATTATGGAGCAAACTGCATCAGACAACTTGAACGGATGGACAAGGTTCGCACTGATACAGCAGAGAATGCAGCACAGAAAGGAGAAAAAACTTGGAAAACGATCAATAGGGTGGTATTCAGTATAGTGCAGGGTGATTCTGAGTGACTAAAATTTAAAAAAAAAATTAAGTACATACTGACTTACAGTCTTTTGAAACTTAAGAAGCCGTTCCTGAAAATTTACTTATTCTGTTGCATTTTTCCCTAAATCTCAGAAACCACTTCGAGTAGAGTATTCAAATTTTAGGGAGTAATGACATACATATCCTGAGTCTACTGAACTAAAAAAGAACATAATGTAATGTATAATTAAAATTATTTAGGATAACTTACAAAAAAGTACACAAAATTTTAATCACGTTATTAAATATTGTATTGCCAAAATCAGTGGCTGAAATGCTGTTGTTGTAGTTCAGTAGACTCAGAACACACAGTTTAGTGTCCTTTAAAAGTTTTGTGTCAATGGCTACAGTGGTTCCGCAAATACAAGGAAGCTAAGTCACTAAACTTAAAGTTGTCGGGATAGGGCGTTCCAACTCTCCGTAAGTGGTATTGCAATGCATGTCGGCTAATCGCTTGTTGGTAAATAAATGACGAATCTACAACGGTGCACAAGCGCCATTTAAGGTTTGTCAATGGAAATGTCGTTAACATGGAAAACCACATCTGTTCTCTGAATGGTACAGAATTTTCAACATCAGCACAAGGTAGTTAATTACATTATTATGTGTTCCACAGGTAATTTGAAAGATTTATTATCGAAAAAATGTGGACGGGATATACTGTATATACATGATTAATTTCAGGGCATGACAGTGTACTTGACCGTCTACAGTTTCATAAATAGCACACCGACCTAATTTTAACATTAAATTTCGACATTACTTCTCGGCTCTGCTCATGAACCTACATGTAAAACTACGTTATGTAAAGCCCATCAGCTTATTTTTTAACATTCCTTAGTGGACTAGGATTGTCAGAGAAGAAATGGTTTAATATAATGTTTGGAACTTAATTTACTACCTATCAGCCAATTTATGTCATTCAGCCGATTTTATTGTTAGAAACTGAACTCCTTTCTTAACCACTGGTAGGTTTTGCTAATGAGTATTGAAGAGCGTTGTTTTGCGTTGTAGGTATGGTCGTCTGTAATCATCTCAAATTGTCCGCCCTTGGTAGTTGAGTGGTCAGCGCGAAAGAATGCCAATCCTAAGGGCCCTTGTTCGATTCCCGTCTGGGTCAGAGATTTTCTCCGCTCAGGAACTGGGTGTTGTGTTGCCCTAATCATCATAATTTCATCCCCATCGACACGCAAGTGGCGTCAAATCAAAAGACTTGCACCTGGCGAACTGTCTACCCTACGGGAGGCCCTAGTCACACGACATTTACATCTCAAATTGTAATAGCTTCTTTCTGATAAACTTACGACGAATTTCACAGTACACAGAATAATTCAGCTGTCGTTTCAAAGAACCAGCAAATCTACATACATAAAAAAATTTTTGCATCACCTCTGTTCCGAGAGTTCCGGAAGCTATACAAAAAATAGGTATAGAGATCAACGTACACATCATTTCCGCTCTTTTCATTGCTCATGAAAACCACAGATTGCTTGTTATACCAATATACAAGTCTCCTTCGGAGGTGGTGGTCCAGATTTCTGTACACACCGGTACCCCTAATACCCAGTAGCACGTCCTACTGCCTTTATTCGTCGCGACATACTGTCCACAAGTTCATCAGGGCACTGTAGGTCCAGATTTTCCCACTTCTCAACGGCGATTCGGCATAGGTCCCTCAGAGTGGTTGGTGGGTCACGTCGTCCATAAACAACCCTATCCCAGGCTTGTTCGATAGGGCTATGTCTGGAGAGCATGCTGGACACTCTAGTCGAGCGATGTCATTATCCCGAAGGAAGTAATTCACGAGACATTCACGATGGGGCGCGAATTGTCGTCCATGAAGACGAATGCCTCGCCAATATGCTGCCGATATGGTTGCACTATCGGTCGGAGAATGGCATTCACGTTACGGCGCCTTCCATGACCACCAGCGGCATACGTCAGCCCCACATAATGCTATCCCAAGACAGCAACCTCCACCTTGCTGCATTCTCAGGACAGTGTGTCTAAAGCATTCAGCCTGACAGGGTTACCTCCAACACGTCTCCGACGATTGTCTGGTTGAAGGCATATGCGACACTCTTTGGTGACGAGAACGTGATGCCAATCCTGAGCGGTACATTCGGCATGTTGTTGGGTCCATCTGTACAGCGCTGCATGGTGTAGTGATTGCAAAGATGGGCCTCGCCATGGATGTCGGGAGTGAAGTTTCACATCTTGCAGTCTATTGCGCATAGGTTGAGTAGTAACCCGATGTCCTGTGGCTGCACGAAAAGCATTATTCAACATGGTAGCGTTGCTGTCAGGGTTCCTCCGAGCCATAATCCGTAGGTAGCGGTTATCCAATGTAGTACTAGCATTTAGGCGGCCTAAGCGAGGCATTTCATCGACAGTTCCCGTCTCTCAGAATATCATATTTGCCCGAACAACATCGATTTGGGTCACTCCGAGACGTCTGGACTCTTCCCTTGTTGACAGCCTTTACTGGCAGAAAGTAAGAATGCGGACGCGATCGAATCGCGGTATTGACCTTCTAGGCATGGTTGTGCTATAGACAACACGAGCCGTGTACCTCCTTCCTGGTGAAATAACTGGAATTGATCGGTTGTCGAACCCTCTCCGTCTAATAGGCGCTGCTCATGCATGGTTTTTTACATCTTTGGGCAGGTTTAGTGGCATCTCTGAACAGACAAAGTGACTATGTCTGTGATACCGTATCCACAGTCAACGTCTATCTTCAGAAGTTCTGGGAAACGGGGTGATGGAAAATTTTTTTTTTTGATGTGTATATATCTGTTCAGAAACCACCCACGAGATTTTCGTACTCTCGCTTCCTACTAGGGAACTGTTGATACACGTTTTCACTTAAGGCTGCGCTTTTATGTTAATCAAAGAAAATGGACAAAAGTGTCGTTAAAACATACCCCCCTCCCACATTCAGCCCCCACTTGTCAGGATTTCTATCATCTTGTCCATGGCAGTCCCTCCCACCACAGCACAAAAATTTGTGACTGCCCGAATGATTTCCCACTTTCGACCATTTATGATCTTCATTGGCTGGTCTTATCACGCCACCGGGATAGTCGGGCACTTAAAATTTTAATATTGACTAATAATGTTTGTGAATTTTAACAGCGTAAAATTAACAATTGCATCAATGTGTTCAACAGGCCTTCTGACTAAGAAACTATTCTGCCTCTTAGGGTTAAATTGAGATCGAATTATAAACGTAATTAGAATAGTCTTTAGCCGACTATGCTCTTGGCGTAATAGATCAATCAATAGAGACCAAAAAGGGTCGAATAGCGGAAACGGTTCGTGCTGTCGAAGATTTTTGTTCAGTAATAGGGAGGGAATGCCACGAACACACACGATCGAACAGCGGAGGAGTGGTACTCAAGCGTCAACTTTAGGTTACAATATCTCCGGATGTAATTAACATTTTACAATGCAACAAACGGCACTGATTACGTATTTGTTTATATGTTCAGATGTGCTAACATAACTGTCGGGGTTCCATGGAAAAAAGTAGGTTTGTGTTAAAAACCTACTTCCGTGCATTTTTTTATGGTTTGTGTTAACCAATTGCACTAGCCCCTCTCCTCACGTTCGGTCTGTGGAATCGATTCGTCAGTATTTGATGTGGTTTACGAAATATATCCAGCGGTAATGTTAGGTGACTCACCCTGTATTATTGTGGACCACTTGCCTTTTTCGACATCGATGGTATCATCCGGCATGATAAATGTTCGTGCCACATGATCAGAACCGGGTTTAGTGATTTGAGAAGCACGTTAGTGAACTCATGTTGATATTGCCACCTGATATGAGCCCAATAGAACACATGTTTGTCGTTATCGGTCGCCTACAGTCGTCTGGCACGCCATATACGGGAATTATTTGAACTGTATGGAGAAATTTGGTACTTCGTATCTTCGGAAACCTACCAAATACTTATTGGACACGTGCCACGTAGAATCGCTGGTGCATTGCATTCCAAAAGATGGCAAATGCACTCTTAAGCAGCTGGTCATAATGGTTTTTTTCATCATTGTCAGTCTCTACTGTCAGCGGGAGAAACACTGCGTTTCCTTAACTGTCGTCGTCATTATGTCTGCCTTTTGTCTTGTGGGTCCAGATGTGAGAACAAGAACTGTTGCGAACCGGTTAAGTGCAGAGGCACTCTGGGCATCCACACCTCCAGCCCGTCTTCCACTCACGCCACACCATCGACGTTTATTACTGGACAGATGACGTCAGAGGGTCAAGGATCACTTGTAAGATGGCATGGTACGCCGTGGTCTTCAGCGATTAAAGAAGATTCTGCCTGCTTGCAAGTGATGCCATTTGCGCGTATGACGTAACTCTGGTGAGCTCTGTCTCGTAGAGTGCATTCGCCCAAGACACACTGGCACAACCCCAGACACATGCAGCACATGCACAATGTTGTTTGACCCTTTATTTAGACGTTCTTGCAACAGGAAGATGATGTGTTGTTCCACGAGGGAAATGCTCGTCCACACATTGTCCATCAAACTCAACGTGCTCTGCAAGGCGTGCAGCAACTTTCCTGGCCAGCACGATCTCCAGACTTGTCTCCAGTTGAGCACGTGTGCGATCGATGGGACGAGAAGTGACTCGTGCGACTCTTCAACCAAAAACTCTTACAGAACTACGTGAACAGGTCAAGCAGGCGTGGCGTAACGTAACCCTGGACAGAATTCGTCATCTACATGAGTGACTGGATGAGAGAGCCAGTAACTGCATTGCTGCCCATCGAGACTACACCGTGTACTAATACGACGGTTTCAGCAAAGGTCGATACGTGCTACCTCGAACAGTTTGTTACTGATCTGTAAATGTAATCGTTTCATGTACTCCATATGCACTGCTGCAACAATAAATCTTGATTTACTTGGAAACCTCTAAAAGGGTGTACTATTTTTTTCTGGCTCTGCATCTACGTATCTGTCCTAGTGCAATAGTCATTGCCCACTTACTGAAAAGAGATTTGTTTCTACGGCTGAACTGTCTCAAGCGAATTCGCAGTTGAAGTGCTCTTGTCTTCTGAAACCCGTGATATTAATTATCTATAGAAATACTTTCATTTCTTAGTCATTGCAATTTTAATAACGTTCTTTGAAGTTGTTCTCATAACCTGTAGAAATTTCCGTATCATGAACAAACAGCTACCAGGATGTTACGATGTTCCTATTGACAGTCATTCCAATGTTAGTCATTGATTTCTACATTTTATGTCCATGTATACGTTAAATATCATGGTGAGAACCCACACATTAATAAAGTGATGGTGAACCGCGCCACTTTGTTTTGCCTCCTCTTCTGGCGTACTGCATTTCCCTGTGTACTAGGACTTGTAACGTTCCCTGGCAGCACACACACACACACTATTAATAAAATGAAATGAAATTTAATTGTACTATGTACGCCGCTATGAAGCAATTCGTACGTACTGTAATTGTTTACCAAAAAATGTTATCTAATTTTGTGTAAAGGACGTTGGTTATTATTGTTATATTTTCTGCTATAATATTGTCGATGTATTTACGATTGTAATATTTCTATACTCATAATGTAATTACGAAATATGTTAATATCTGCGATGAAAAAATGTAAAATATAGCCACAGATTAAAATAATGTTATAAGATTACAAAGAGATATTCAAAATCAAAAGTAGTATAAAAAGCGCTGCATAATGTGTATTCTTTGTCGTCTTCCTCTAGAGCTGAGAGAGAGAGGAACCTGTGACGTAGCATTAAATGAATGAGTAGACTTGGTTTGTCTGTATCTATCTTTAGCCGCCATTAGAGGAGAAATTGAAAAGGTGTGTAATTTTGATTATTGTTATGGTCTAAATACATTATAATTTATCAAGATTGCGTATTACTAATGTAAATTAGCTTGCCCATGTCATCTATAATATTTCTTTAAAGAATTTTCAGCACTTTTAGCGATTATCGTTGGTGTTGCTGGGCTGTGCCGCGACCGAACGATTTGCAGTGGCGGCACATTTAAAAAATTGTTCCGCTATAAAATTAACCAAACCTGTAAATCGGGAGCAGATAAAATTAGCAGTGAATTACGAAATATTTTTCTTTTCAGCGGTCCTGAGAGTGACTGAAATTATTACTGGTTTTACATTTGTGCATTCATAGGCGGATAATTAACGTTGAAGTTGTTAATCTGTTGGTTCTTTCCATTTCTAAAGCAAATAACTTAAACGTATAGTGAAGTGTGTTTTGTCAATGATAATCAAACGTTCAGGTCGGCTTGGCAATATTTAACCATTTTATGCTAACAGAGACAGTCTTGTGTTCCATAGCTAACGCCGGGAAAGAATTCAGTAAATATTTAAAAACCCACTGCATCTAGAAGATGTGTGCCAAGGCCGAACTAAAGAAAAAATTAATTTAAATAAGTTTCAAATAAATGTTATTAATCAATTAGTTTGAATTTATCAGCATGAGAGGTTTGCTAAGGTTCACGTAATTTTAAATGTGCTTAATTCTAAGTGAATATTTATTACCACACGTAAATAAGGGGTTCTACAACGAAGTTCGTACTGAAAGAGTAAATAACATAAATATTTAAAGTCATATCTCCCCATTTTCATTTCCACCCATTTTCATTTTTTACATAATACAGAATTCACTAAATATTTAAAAACCCACTGCATCTAGAAGATGTGTGCCAAGGCCGAACTAAAGAAAAAATTAATTTAAATAAGTTTCAAATAAATGTTATTAATCAATTAGTTTGAATTTATCAGCATGAGAGGGTTGCTAAGGTTCGCGTAATTTTAAATGTGCTTAATTCTAAGTGAATATTTATTACCACACGTAAATAAGGGGTTCTACAACGAAGTTCGTACTGAAAGAGTAAATAACATAAATATTTAAAGTCATTTCTCCCCCATTTTCATTTCCACCCATTTTCATTTTTTACATAATAAAATATTTCTTTTATTTTTTTTCATCATACTTGTTACATAATAAATATTTCTAATTTTTTTTTCATCAAAGACTGTAGACGGATAGGAGGAGATAATTAAAAATTTTGGCTACCTTCGTGCGTACTCCACTTTAGTAAGGGGCTGCACCATTTTTTTTATGCTCTAGCGGCGTGCTCCGATACTGTGGAGCGTGTTTTTCAGTGTGTACCAAAACTGGAGACACTTGCCTGCAAATAACGCTGTTTACGCTTTCAAATGCGTTTGTTATATCTAGAAAGGTTCTCCGAGTTTCGGCATTACATCGTTTTCATTCCGAATGATGATTTTAATGGCTCCCAATAAATGTTAAAAAAATACAGCAAACTTCAAACTTGCTGATAGTAGCTCCATTCCTTGGAAAGTCATGAATTAACTTCTGTGTCAAATTTCAAGACCTGCATTGAAAACGATCGGCTATCACAAACAATTTACGACTGTTAAATGTCACTGCACTTTGCCTTTGACACAAGAGCTGTGTGTGTGTGTGTGTGTGTGTGTGTGTGTGTGTCTGTGTGTGTGTGAGTGAGGGAGAGAGAGAGAGAGAGAGAGTGAGCCTGTGAGTGTGTGTTGAAGTCTATTACCTGTTGCATCCTTCTTAAGAATACTATTTGGTCACTGACAGACGTGCTTCTTGCATTACTGCGCGTTATGTGCCATGTTTGACTACTCGACTTTAATTATTTATTGAATAGGCTCTATAGTCTGTTTAATGTATGGGTCAATGTAACCCGTCTATAAAATTGTCATAGAAGCTAGTTTAGAACGTTAACGGACAGAATGCCGAATGACCATAGAACAATACGTACAGAGGGGAGCTGGTAACACTTGTGCCGTACATTGCATTTCATCGAATGTTAACTTTGATTAGTTAATTTACGTAAAACGTCCAATAATAATGCCAAGAATGATCATTATTGGGTGAAACTATTTTCTCTAAATTTACTTACGAGGAGTAGCAATGAAAAAGGTCTTGCTTTAACTCCGACTCGGATATGTTTTGCATAAAAGAAACAAAACACTGAACAGGCAATTTGTCTGAACATTTCAGTCCACGGAGGGTGGTAATGCAAGCAATAGTCTTTAAATTTAGTCTCATTAAGAACCTAGCTACCATCACGCATGATTTATTGACTGGAGAGAATGTTGAATATGAATATTACACTCGTCAACACAACAAACACTCCATTTCACATTCACGCGCATGTGATTAACGCTATGTATAGCTCGAACTATGCAAAGTATTGAGTAATTTAAGCAAAGTATGGATCCCATCTTGGCCATCTACGGCCGGTAAGTATGTGTTATTTAATTCTTAGCTAGTCAGAAATTCTGTGAATGCAGTGGTGGGACAAACGGGAACTGGCTAGATCTTGTTCGTCAATTTACATAATTCCGCGTAATATTCTCTCTGTGAGCACCAAGTAACAGGAAGCCACATAATGAAGCCTGTTCACGCGGGTGCAGATTTGGTACTAGAAGACAAAGTGGGAGGGGGGGGGGGGAGGAAAGATTATGATCGTAACAAGAAACAGAACCTATCACGGGGATTATCGTAACAAGAAACTGAACTTATCACGGAGATTACAATACACTTAAGCTTTGAATCCACATGAATTTAAATGAAACTTCTTACAAGAAATATTACAGCGAGAAAAGTTAATACTGAATAAATCTAGTGAGCTGAATAAATAATTACATTGGATCACTGGTTGTCTCTTTATATTATATATAGTAAGCAACATGAACATGTGGGTGGGCACTAAACATGAAGAAAAGCCGAATTTTTATCAATGCACAAATATCTACGTTAATCATCGTGTAAAGTAAATACACTCCTGGAAATTGAAATAAGAACACCGTGAATTCATTGTCCCAGGAGGGGGAAACTTTATTGACACATTCCTGGGGTCAGATACATCACATGATCACACTGACAGAACCACAGGCACACAGACACAGGCAACAGAGCATGCACAATGTCGGCACTAGTACAGTGTATATCCACCTTTCGCAGCAATGCAGGCTGCTAGTCTCCCATGGAGACGATCGTAGAGATGCTGGATGTAGTCCTGTGGAACGGCTTGCCATGCCATTTCCACCTGGCGCCTCAGTTGGACCAGCGTTCGTGCTGGACGTGCAGACCGCGTGAGACGACGCTTCATCCAGTCCCAAACATGCTCAATGGGGGACAGATCCGGTTCACGTCTACGCTGTCGCGGCATGCTACCAGTGTTAAAGACTGCGATGGAGCTCCGTATGCCACGGCAAACTGGCTAACACTGACGGCGGCGGTGCACAAATGCTGCGCAGCTAGCGCCATTCGACGGCCAACACCGCGGTTCCTGGTGTGTCCGCTGTGCCGTGCGTGTGATCATTGCTTGTACAGCCCTCTCGCAGTGTCCGGAGCAAGTATGGTGGGTCTGACACACCGGTGTCAATGTGTTCTATTTTCCATTTCCAGGAGTGTAGATCTTAACAAAACGCCGTAGTAGGGCGGGAGGGTTGGTTTAATGTGTTCGGAGACTATCCATAAAGACACAGAATAATATAAAATTCTCACAAAAGAGGTGAATGAATGTACTCATACTGTCTTATTTAATATCGCAGTGCATGAAATATTACAGGGGTGCAGTAATAACACAGGTTTAATTTACCAGATAGTCACTAGTGTTACCACATGCCTGCGTACAGTCCACTAAGGAAACGACTAAAAGTAAGTAGACTTTCTTCACAAATCTGTTATTGCCTGAAAGATACCGAACTGAATGAGCTATCGTAATGAGAACATTTGCAAGCTTAAACCGGACCAAATTAGGATGGCACAAGATACATGGTGCGGACATATGGCCACACATAAGTCACAAAAACACACCAAAATCCGATAAAATTACCCAGTACAATTGGTACGGTTGGAATCGCATTCCTCAATCGATTGAGATTTGAACATAACTAAGCAAGTTAGCGACGAATGGCACCAACATGTAGCCAAGTACTGGTTACAAAGAATAGTCTAAATTTATTAATATAATAAACCAAAATTATACCTTTCTGCAAGAAATGAGATTTTACAGTGCCTGAAACATTGAGAACATTCTGCATTTAATATCAATTAGAACAGAATTAAAAGTTACTCTCTAAACCGATTCTGAAAGAAACGCTGTTAGCCTTTGCACGACAAAATGACGCATTCCAGTGCGTTCTTTTTACCACGACATGAGGAACTCCACACCGCTATGTCCGTGTCGTCCACCAGCCAGCGTCCGAACTGTAAGCACAACCACCCTCCAGTCAAGCCTAGTAGAGGGGGAAACCCTCCTTAGCAGTGACCAACCCGACACCCTCTACTCTTGGTTTTGGTGCAATCTGCCTTTTAATGAATTAGATTAAAAGGTTCACTTGGTACAAACCTACTCCCTGATCTCGCTACATTTACTCCGCACACAATTTGATGCACTCAGACACTCTCGGATGGGAACGGAGGGGCGGAAAAGAAGTGTAACCCATTAATCAAGCACAAAGAGTCCACCTCTTCAGTCACCAGGCGTAATACGTAAATAGTGGCAGACAAAGGTTATTTATATTCATGATAAAGATATCGACTTAGCATTTAATAAAAGTAACAAATGGAGTGAAACAGCAGTTGCGTTTCAACATGTGTGTGTGTGTGTGTGTGTGTGTGTGTGTGTGTGTGTGTTCCAGGGAGAGGGCGACCGGGAGGGTGATATTCTGTCTTTGCACCGGTGAGACGTCACACATGTGACTTTCGCATAGTTCTTACGCTGGAGCAGCATGAGGAAAGACTGTTAATATTGCGCAGGCATAATCTCGGTTGGGCGGGGGTGGAGGGGTGGGGGAGGGGGTTATCCACAAGAAAATCTGTGAAACAACACTAGGGAGGACGTAATTGAAATCTTTATACAAAGGTAGTCACCAGAGGCCTGAGCACAACCATTTCACTGTTCCTCGAGGGGAAGGATTCCCTGTTCCCATTTCGTCGTCCGAGAGCATTTTTAGGCGAGCAGACACACGGCTGTCGCAGGCTGTAGGGCTGTGTGGTTGATACCCAAGTTGCTCCCACTTGAAATTGACCTTTACATTTTGTGTGACCTTGGAGACGTGTGGAAGCTCGTTATCATTGTGCAGAATCGCTCCCTCCGTAAGCAGACCACGCCGTTTGTCTTCATGGACTTGCGTAGGTTACTAAGGATCCCACAGCCACGTCACTTAATGGTCTTTAAGTGCTCGAGGCATTTGACGGGTACAGACCTCAGACATCGAAAATGACGGTGAGCATAATTTTCCCTGCTGAGGCACAGTTTTTTATTTTTAGGGGGAGGTGACACATGCGCATGATGCCGGACACAATATTTCCGTCCGAAGATGTCTCACTATGTTATCCCAAAGCTATATATGCATATTTCGAATGGTTTAGGTGTCACGACGTTTCATGTCTTTTCGTCTGACCACTATTAAAGATCAGCTGCGAAATTCGTAACCACTGTGAACAATACGAGTTGTTCCTAAAGCGCTGCACAGGTTGCGGCGTGCGTACGCTGACACAAATCGACAAAGTGTGCGGTAGCTGTCTCGCGGGCTGACAGGCACGATGGCCCCTGCGTTTATGGCAATAAAAATAATATTAAGTTAAATTCGTTAATATTCATATATGATAATAATCAGGAAAACTGCTCCAAGTATGGAAGCCAGTATTCTCTTTCACGTTGTTTCTATACCTACAATTATGTTTTGTAAGCCACCCTATGAAATGTTGCAATGAGTCTCTGTCTACCACTGTCACTTTTCCGCCCCGCCCATCCTCCTCCCTCACCCACCATTTATGGTTCCAGATGCGAAAGATGCGATGGAAGATCGACTGCTGCTAAGCTTCTGTGTGAGCTCGAATCTCCAGTTTTACGTTCATGGTCTCTTCGCGTCACATACGTTAGAGAAAGCAATATTTTAGTTAACTGTTCTAGAATCGTAAATTCTCGGAATTTTTAAAACACACTGTGATGCAGAACACCTGTCTAGCAGCGTGTTCCACTGGAACTGGCTGAGCATCTTCGTGACCCTTTCCCGTTTACTACCTGATCCTGCAGCCCGTGGTCTAGGGACAGCGTCTTTGATTAGTAATCAGAACATCCTAGTTCCCCGTTTCGATAGCCACCAGCTCTTAAATTTTGAATAATAATCAGAACTGGCGTTCGAAGATTTACGGCATAATAAATCACCCTAATTCTGCCAATGGCCTTATCAAAGACGGCTCAGCAGCGCACAGAGTTTCAGGGCAGTCCTTGTCCTTAGGATGGGAAACTCCCCCTAATGGAGGAAGAACCAAAAATGATCAAAGGCATGTGGATGTAAAAGGCAATGGAAACTACTGCATTAAAGTAGTGCAAGTGAAGTAGTGCCATGATGATCTCTCCATTGGCAAAGGATTCTGGAATAGTCCCTCATTCGGATCTCCAAGAGGGAACAATCAAGGGGAAGGTCACCATCAGAAAAAGATTGAATGACCAACAAAGGATAGTTGTACGAGTTGGGACGTGGAATGTCAGAAACTTGAACGTGGTAGGGAAACTAGAAAATCTGGAAAGGAAGTACAAAGCGTCAATCTACATATAGCGAGGTTCAGTGAAACTAAATGGAAAGGAGGCAAGGATTCTGGCCCGACGAGTATAGTATAATATCAACAGCAGTAGTCAATGGTGTAACGAGAGTACGTTTCTTTATGAATAGGAAGATAGGGCAGAGAGTGAATTACTGTAAACAGTCCCATGATAACGTTGTTCTTATCAGCATCGACAGCAAACCAACAATAGACAATGATAGTTCAGGTATACATACGTCGCTAACTGAAGATGAAGAGATAGAGACATCATATGAGGATATTGAATGTATATGAGGATATTGAAAGGGTACTACAGTACGTATAGGGAGATGAAAATCTGATAGTCATGCGGGACTGCAATGCAGTTGTAGGGGAAGGGGTAGAAGAAAAGGCCACAGGAGAATCTTGGCTTGGGACAAGGAACGAGAGAGGAGGAAGACCAATCGAATTCCATAATAAATTTCGGCTAGCAATAGCGGATACTCTGTTCAAGAATCACAAGCGTAGGAGGTATACTTGGAAAAGACCAGGTCAAACGGGATGATTTCAGTGAGATCACTTCATGGTCAGACAGAAATTCCAAAATCAAATACTGGATTGTAAGGCATACCCAGGAACAGATAGAGGCTCATATCACTATTCAGCAATGACGAAGAGAAGGCTGGTGTTCAAGGGATTAGTCAGGAAGAATCAGTACGCAGGGAAGTGGGATACGGAAGTACTAAAGAATGACGAGGTACGCTTGAAGTTCTCTAAGGCTGTAGATACAGGAACAAGAAATAGCTCAGTAGACAGTACAGTTGAAGAGGAATGGATACATCTAAAAATGGCAGAAACGGAAGTTGAAAAGAAACAAAACGTAGGTACAAAGAAGGTAGCTGCAAAGAAACCAGGGATAACAGAAGATCAGTTTACTGATGAAGGAAGGAAGTAGAAAAATGCTATGGGAAATTCAGGAATACAGGAATTGTATTTGCTGAGGAATGCAATAAGCAGGAAGTGCTGGGAAGCTGAGACGAAATGGCTGCATGAAAAATGCGAAGAAATCGAAAAAGAAATGATAGTCGGAAGGACTGACTCAGCATATAGAAAAGTGGAAACAGCCTTCGGCCAAACTAAAAGTGTGCTTGTATTAAAAAGGGTGTAAGAAGGGATGTAGTCTTTCGCCACTACTGTTCAATCTGTACATCGAAGAAATATGACCAAAATAAAAGAAAGATTACAGAGTGGAATTAAGAGAGCGGACAGAGTGGCTGGGTCGAAATAGTACACTGAAGACCTCTATGAGGGCAACGATTTGTCTGATGTGAGAGAAGAGGAAACAGGAGTCAATTTAGAACAGATAAGGCATCCAGTATTAGAATAAGAATTTAAGAGAATTTTGGAGGACTTAAGATCAAATAAGGCGGAAGGGACGGATAAAATGCGATCCGAATTTCTAAAATAATTGGGGAAAATGGTACAAGACGACTATTCCTTTTAGTGTGTAGAATGTTTGAGCCTTGCGGCATACCATGTGAATTTCGGAGAAACATCATACACACAGTTCCGATGTCTGCAAGAGCTGACAAGTGCGAAAATTATCGCACAATCAGCTTAACAACTCATTCATTCAAGCTGCTGATTAGAATAATATAGACAAGAATGGAAAAGAAAATTTTCAATGTGCTGGATGATGACTAAAAGTTAAAGGCAACAGAGAGTCTATCTTGACGTTGTGGTTGATAATGGAAGGAAGACTAAAGGAAATATCAAGATACGTTCATTGGATTTATCAACCTAGAAAGAGTGTTAGACAATGTGAAATGGTGCAAGATGTTTGAAATTTTGAAAAAAATAGGGGTAAGCTATAGGGAGAGACGAGTAATATTCAATATATATGAGAGCCAAGAGGGAACAAGAGTGGGAAACCAAGAACGAATATCTCGGATTAAAAAGTGTGTAGGACAGGGACGTAATCTTTCGCCCCTACTATTCAATCTGTACATGGAACAAGCACTGATGGAAATAAAAGAAGGATTCCTGAGCGGAATTAAAATACAAGGTGAAAGGATATCAATGATACAATTCGATGATGACATTGCTATCCTGTTTGGAAGTGTAGAAGAATTATATGATTCGCAGTATGAAATGAACAGTCTAATGAGTACAGAATATGGACTGAGTGTAAATCAAAGAAAGGCGAAAGTAATGGGTAGTATTAGAAATGATATCAGCGGGAAACTAAACATTAGGATTAATGGTCATGAAGTAGATGAAGTTAAGGAAACCTTGCACCTAAGCAGTAAAATAACCAATGACGGACGGAGCATGGAGGAAATAAAAAGAAGGCTAGCAGTGGCAAAAAGGGCATTACTGGCCAAGAGAAGTCTACTGGTATGAAATATAGGCATTAGTTTGAGGAATGAAGTCCTGAGAACACACTTTGGGGCACAGCATTGTGTGGCATTGAAACGTGTTGTGGGAAAATCAGAAATGAAGAGAATCGAAACATTAGAAATGTCGTGCTACGGATGAATATTGAAAATTAGGTGGACTGATAAGGTAAGAAATGAGGAGGTTCTGCACAGAGAGGAAAGGAACGTGTGGAAAACACTAAAAAGGGGAAGGGACAGTATGATAGGACATCTGTTAAGACAACAGAGAATGAATTCCATGGTAGTAGAGGGAGTTGTAGAGGAAGACAGAGATTGAAATACAGTCAGCAAATAATTGAAGATGCAGGCTGCAAGTGCTACTCTGAGATGAAGAGGTTGGCACACATTGCACTGCTCTTCCACGGATCTCCTCTTTCCTGCCTAATGAATATGTCTCGCGCGGATCCCAAACTGACGAACAATATTAAAGCATTTACCTACAACCGGAGCACTACATCTCCTGAACATTCTTCCAAACTCAGTTTGACATACGCTTATCTGCGACGTCGTCGTTCCGCTTTACATCGCTGCTTGTTTCACTGATTGTTTTGCAGTCATGTAATTAGACAGTAATGGCTCTTTGTGCCTATTTAGGAACAATACCTTAGTTTTGGTTATGTTGGGAGTCAACTCCCAATCCCTATAAACGGCACTGATCCTATGTAGCCGGCCGGTGTGGGAGTGCGGTTCTAGGCGCTTCAGTCTGGAACCGCGTGACCGCTACGGTCGCAGGTTCGAATCCTGCTTTGGGCATGGATGTGTGTGATGTCCTTAGGTTAGTTAGGTTTAAGTAGTTCTAAGTTCTAGGGGACTGATGACCACAGATGTTAAGTCTCATAGTGCCTAGAGCCATTTGAACCATTTTTTGATCCTCTGTAAGACTTCCTCCGTTTTGCTACACTTTTCTAGCGTTGTGACTTCTCTGAAAAGAACTGCATTATCCACGAAATGCCTCATGCAGCTTCCAACGTTATCCAGTAGGTCATTTATACATATTGTGGTAAGTATTGGTCCTATTACACTCAAATGGTTCAAATGGCAATGAGCACCCTTCACATTCATCACCTAAATCTTTACACTTCAATTTATATTGATTACGATAGACACAAGACTTAGTTACATGGCTTACGTAAGCCACACAGAAAGTCACAATAGGTGAACGGGAGTGTTAAAAGCTCAAGCAATTTCTAGTATCAAGAAACAATGATAATGTGGGTAAGAGAGGAAGCTCATACGTCGCAGCAGTTACATTAACGACAACTCTCGTTACTCACTGGAGAAATGCGTTAATCAAAACAAAATGCTATACTTCACCGCTACTAGAATGAATGAAACAGCGTTGTTCATTACGTATGCAATTGGAGGCTTGTGGCACGCGGAAGAGGATTTCTACGTGGACAGGTTGATGAATTACTCCACTTTAACAAAAGCCCAAATTAATTGAATGCTTCGCGGTGGGTGTGTTGGGTGTGAAGCCTTGTTTGTCAATTGGGACGCAAGCCGCCGTGCTGTCAGACTACATCGCGCCGAACGTGTTGAGTGTTTTCTTTGGCATTTAAGCTGAGAGTGTAAAACGCGAACGAGAATAAGTGAAAAAGACAACAATGAAAATAAACATTAAACAATCTCTCTGTTGATAGTGGAGATGGCGTAATGAAGGGAGCAAGAAAGCGATGGCTTCTTGTTCTGTTCTTCGTGGCTTAGGCATTCCTGCCCATTCCGGCTTCGTTGTTGTCTCCTGTGTGTCCTTTGTCGTCCTCCCTCACTTCCTCGACATATAATCCACTGTTGCCTTGAGAAAGACTTACTCTTAATTGCTAATATTTACACTGATCTAATGTCAAGAGGAAAATACCGGCGATATAGTAGTGTCAAATTTAATTCCTAGGCAATTATAACAGCAATTAAAAGTTTCAACTCAAGCTCGATAAGTACTTGTGGCATAGAAATTTATAATCCCCAATGAAATCATAAAATGCATGTAGTAAATCTTAAACAAATGTATAGTAACAAACTGACGGCAATCAAACCTAAAACCAATACTCAGATAAATCCAATTTAGCAAAAGCACTTGAAATACGCAACAACAAATTACAGCGGTAACCCCGTGTCACAAATCACAAGTTTTGTACACACCAGTTCTTCTCGTGCAAAATTTAACATTTGCACATTTACAGTACAGCAGTACCAAACAATTTCAAAACAAGTTTAGGTGCTAATCTCCTTTAAATGCACGCCGAATTACGAGACATGAACTGTTCAGTTACAAAAGATAATTACTTAACTCAGGAGCAAATCTGCAGCATTAGAATTCAGAAGCTGCTACCTCAGTGGGTTTACAGAGCCGTAATCTTATAATCGTACGAATGTTGCTATCTTATTTTATTTCACACATCAGTCTTGCGCACATCCTGGCAATACATTACACACAACATTAAACTGGCGTGGTAAGGTATGGAACACAAATCATTTACCATTGGTCCCACACAGGTACACAAATAATGGCCCCCATTAGCGCAAACTCAATTACAAACATTGTAACATGGACAGCTGAAACAAACAAATGACAAGTCACGAATTAGTGGGACTAATCGCGCCCCACAAGGACAGGCTCAATTACAATTTTGCATGACGTACAACTAGAACACACAGATGGGGAAGTACTCCATAATGAAGTTACTCAGCTTCACGTGAAGTTACCTAGTGTTCGCGTGTAAATGTAACCAGGGCGCAGCGACAGTATTGTGACCGAAGCACTTTTGTATGCAAAAGGAGAGCTCCTTTCCAAATTACAGCTTCCCAAACAATGTCCCTCAGCTACAACTAGGCCGCGATATCACTCCAGGTGTCATTTCCCGGCGTACATACGGCCTGCTACCAGCACAGGGCCCCGCTCGCCATCTTCCTTGTGCCGCTCCTAGCTCAAGACTTCCGTCGTTACTCGTCGTACCCCTCCTCGAGGACCACAAGCCTCTCTCGCAAAGAGATTCTACACAACCAGCGATCCCACCAGAAAGGCACGAAGTCGAAAAATACCAAATCTTTCCATGAGGTTTCGAAGCAAGGTATATCTTTATAAAATTTCTTGTTCGTTTCTGACCTAACTTTATTTTTAAAAGCTCTTTGGATGGTGCCACATACAGTTTGAGATCTGCAAACTTTTTACGCTATATCTTTGTCACTGTAAAAACATACATCAAAACGAAGAACTTTAAAATTTGATACTTGTTCTGAAATTGGTTTTCTAACACAGTCATTGATCTGTCTGTATCCTTTCTTCACAAAGCCAGAATTTTGGTTTTAATAACTCAGATGTTAAAATAATAAGATTTAAACAGACTATTTAAAAGATGCATGGATCTCTGTAACTGCGTTTCATTTGCTTGAATCGTTACTTGATCGTTTGAAAATTGCAAACTATTTGAATAGAAACTGTTTGATAATTTGTTTTCTGAATCTACTACTGATTTCCATTTCTTTAAAACGTTTTTAAGGTATGTATTAAAAGAGTGGGTTATAAGCTACACGCTTTTGTGTGTCTTGTGTTTGCTGTAACCCGATCACTTCTTTTAATATCCGTGTCTCTGTCAAAATTAATGTTCCCATACTGCTTAGTACCAAATTTTGCCTGGTCGATGCGACATATTTTCTACTACTTTCCAGAAAGTTATTCGATATAGCCTATATCATTTGTAAAAGCCAGATGAGTTTGGAAATCGTTTTATCTTCTTTTCTCTTCTGTTGGTTGTCTGACGATGAAGACATTATACAGGCACTTTCTCACTTTCGTGAATCCACCTACACTCTGCAGCAGTTTCAATCTGTTATTTATTGTTGTAGTATATATATATATATATATATATATATATATATATATATATATATATATATATATATATATTCACGAGACTAATTTCCCTACAATTTTCACCGAGAGAGAATTGTTTGGCAAATTTCCCATCATTTACAGATGAGATGTAGCATCCTTAATTTGCATGTTATAGCAGAATTTACAGTAACTTCCATACTCACTCCATCGAATTCAGTAGCTTTCCTACTTTTGCACAAATCTTAATACTGCATCCAATTATTGTTACAATAAAGGGGATACTTCTGGAATTTCATGGGACATTTCTGTTTCATTGACTTCCCCATTATACCATAATTGTTAATAATATGTATAAATCTTTTTTCACTTATTAGGTTTAGTCTTGGAGAATCTTTTCCTGATTTAATTATAAGCTTTTTAGGGTTAATGTTCATCATTCTCTGTGTCACCACATATTAAGCTGAAGACCTTTGCAACCGGCCCAGATCCAACGGGACGATGACATCATGGAAACCTTGTACCCACCCCCACCCCAAGAACATTTTACTGAAGAGTTTATGTTTTTACATATATAAATCCAAAATTATTCCATTCCATTGTGACAGGGTGCTACAGTGACTACTATCGAACTATTTCAGAATAAAAACAGTCCTTCTCTCGACATTATTTAATATAAATTATGCGTTTCACGCTTTTTGGGCATCATCAGATTGTGTAAAACTAGATGGATGTATGACCCATACGTCATAAGGCCATACAAAATGGAAAATGGACGTAGCAGTAAATGAATACATAATCCATCCGTCATAACAACGTATAAAATGCAAGCTGAACCTTCAGCACACCTGCAAACTCCGCCATAACAGTGCAAAATAGGACCACGCTTACAAAATAAACACGATATGATACGCACACAGCACAATGTTCGTTTGGATTGCACCCAACTCTTTCTTTGATATCAATATTTATGTGCACGCCAAACGGACATTGACCTCTATGAGGCTTATACCGCATTTATTTTGTAAGCATGGTCCTATTTTGCGCTGATTTGGTGGAGTCAGCTTGTGCGCTCAAGGTCCACCTTGCTTTTTACATATTGTTATGACTGATGGATTACATATTCAGTTAACTGTTGCGTCAATTTTCCATTTTATGTGCCCTAAAATGGTGCAAAGCAACACTGATGTTAAATAATTCCACAACCAAGATTGTTTCCATTCTGAAATATATATCAATTGCCAAGTGTCTCAGCTAATTTTCGGTAAATAAAATATCAAAACTTGCTTCCATGAATACCATCAACTTGCGTGTGTACGTGTCCCAACTACCTGCAGAGAATCCAGTCAGGAAAATTTGCTAATTACAGATTGACCATACCTGTTACAAATAACAAATCCGGCACTGTTCATGAGTTTACAGCTGGAATCAACAAAACGTTGGAAGATGGGAAAAGCAAGGCAGAAACGACAAGACTGTCCAGTAGGGGAAGAAAAAGAAAATAATAGGAAAACTTTCCAGAAAGACTAGCTTTTTCGAACTGAAATATAAGGGACCGGAAGGAAAGGTATTCCCTTCACACACACACACACACACACACACACACACACACACACACACACACTCACACGCACACACGCGCGCACACATACAAGCCACAGTCTACGTGCCTGCGTTCATAACCGCAGTTCTAAGTTTATTAGTGGTGGGAGTGATTGGACATTTCGATTTTATATTGTGTAAATATTGATGTTTTCTAAGTTGTAAGAGTTAGTTGCTACTGTAGTTTTTGAAACAATTACACAGCACATGAACGTAACGAATTTTCTGGGAATCGCATTATAAAATGCTATATTTTCCTGAATTTCAGTTTCTTACCCAGTAAGCCACAGTCACCCTTCCACAATGACTCAAAGAGGAGGTATATCAGCACTTCCTGCGGATGACTCTGCAACCTTTGGTGGTACAGAGCTACAAGATGGTGCTCCAGCTCACTTCTCTATTGAATTTGGAGCTGAAACGTAAGTACAGATACAATATTCACAGCTTCCTGGTGTTTCTCGTGTGTATCTTCAGTTACTGAAACCTACATTGTCTGAGATTATTTATTTCCTCGTTTAAATAGAAGTACCACCGCTAGAATGCATTTCTTGCCTTATGCCCGTATGATCTTTTTTTCTCCTTATCGCAGAGACCCTTTCCTGGTTTGTCCTCATTTAGGAATCTCTCTCTCTCTCTCTTTCTCTCTCTCTCTCTCTCTCTCTCTCTCTCTCTCTCTCTCTCTCTCTTTCTCTCTCACACACACCCAGACATGACTATCAATTAACAAAAAAAATGTATGAATGTTTGAAACGTCACTGAACGAAATATTGCGTTCACCAGCTACAAACGGCAACAATAGTTTCCTCAAAGGTGACGTACATCCACCAACGTCAGGACATGTACTGATAAAGGCAATAACACCGAAACAAGCTTGTATACTAAAATAAAATATCAACCAGCAAATTGTCTACCAATTCTTTGCATGAGGAGAATGGTATCTCAAAAATTAATAGACAACACCGTAACAGAAACCAAATACATCATGAAGAAACGAGAAAGACTGGTCGCAACTGAATTCACTGCAGATCTAACCAGCGAGGTAGTAGCTGAATAAGTAAAAAGAACATAATCAAAGGAAACAAAACCGTCAGGTAGAAAAACACGAACACTCCAAAAGGAATGACCTACACGAAACTGGCAAGAAAACATCACTATCACAAAAGCTCACGAGTATAACACAATTTTAACTATCAATGAAGAGAAGTACTCGAACAAAGAAACATCGATATTCACTCTAACCAACAACATTAAAAAAGTTATAAGTTACCCTCGAAACATGTACCAAAGAATGTACAGAAAACTTTGAAAAACAGATACTTTTTCACAGATATAAAGATGAAAAGAATAATAATAAAAATCCCAACGATTTCAATCGAAATCATTACCAACAATTAATAAACATCTGTGGTCAATTTCAGCGATGTACCGGCCTAGCATTTAGTCAGACATAAAATTTACTCCAGAGTATGTACAAATATACCGGAGACAGAAGACTAAGAACGCAGGTGATATAACATAGCAAATAAAAAATTAATTCATACCAAACATAACAACACTAATCTCACAGGAAGTAATTTCTACGGACACATACATACCAACGTCGGAGACTATCAATGTCACAGAAAAACACTAAGGAGACATACCTACAGAAAACATACAAAAAAGATCGACAGATTCAAGCTCATCATAAAACAAATTTTAGTTTCAATAGTAACTTTTACTCTGAAGAATAAGGTCTACAGTTAGTGTCACCAATAAGTGGCATCATGGCACACATATACATGAAGCACACAGAAAACCAAATCTCTGTCAAAATATTAAAACCAAAGACGCGTAATATAAAATATTTCTACCAACATGAAGATTATGTAATTTGTCTAATAGATGAACTACACAATCGTATAAGAGAACAACACATTGACATAAAGCCCTTGCACCCACAAATAGAGTTCCCAGATGAGAGAGAAACAGAAGAATGGTTTAACTCCTTGGACCTCAACATATCCAAGAAAAATAATGAACATGAATTTATAACGTAAGGAAAATCGTGACCACTAGCACAATTATTCACAGCAAATGTGATCACCTAATGACATACAAAGAAACCAGCTTCAGATGCTTACTAAACAGGCTAAACAAAACATCTACGAATAAAAATGACTTCAGAAAAGAAGTAAACACAATAAAGTAAATAAAGCCAGAGAATGGCTATGATAAGAAGACAGTAGTTAAAACGAACAACAAAATACAGAACAAGGCAACATACAATCACGAAACACACATAGAGAGACACTACACGCAACCATTCAACTGATAATAGGCAACAAATGGCACAAAATGACGTGCAACAAAACAAATTACACACAGGGTAGGAAACATACTAAAAAGACCGAGAATTAACGTAGCATACGGAACTAAGAGCACTATGAGAACAAATTGAGAAGAGAAACTACTAACACTGATAAATGTAGGCAATCTAGTACTTATCAATTCACCTGCAATTATTGTCAGTCTGTGTTTACAGGCCAAACGTACAGGAACTTTAGAACCATTTATATAGAACATCCAAAAGAACTAAAAAGCAATATTTCAACTCACTTGAAGTCTACGTAATAGCACAGAATCACCATCCTACAAATATAGAAAGTGATTCGAATATTCTTAGTTAGCGAAAGCTTGCACAAAATAATAACAATAGAAGAGAATTATCACATTAAAAACCAATAGCACATGGAAGAAACATAATAAAAGAGTACACACTTCTGTGCACTAACACACTATTTGCCACAACGGAAAATAAAAGCACAACGAAACAAATAAACATAATAAATCGCAACAATATGCTACATGAGAACTAAACACTTGTGTTTTGTAACAAAATAAATAAAAATGCGAGTTTCAGACCAAGAATTTGCGTTAACAGCGGAAATGGTTTCTATATGCATCAAAAACAAAAGGAAACAAGGCTATAGAAATAAAAATGGCAAGTAAGATGCTAAATAACAACATTTTCGTTCTGAAATACAAACAGAATAGGGGAATAGAAACCGCTTTGTTCTTTGCAGATGGCAGCCAGTAAAAATTTTGGCTAGTTACAAATCTACCGGACAAACTTAATTGTTAGTGTCATGTAAGGTATGTGTAAAACTATATATATATATGTTTCCCCAAACAAGTGCCCTAAATATTACTTTAGACATAACATAAACTTACAAGGGAGCTGTACAAACCCTGTAACATCGTAGAAGTGCTAAATAAGGGAAGATTGAACTAGGCAAGCCATAAAGCAAAAGTGACAGAAAACAGACTACTTAAAATAGCATTCTGGAGAACAATAGATGGAATGAGAAGAAGAGGAAGACCAAGAAGCAGCTCGAGGACACAACTAGGGTTAACACGAACACTGAATACTGAACACGCAACACTAATAAACAGTGCACTCAGCAGACGGAAATGGAAGATACTTGTAGAGCAGGCATATGGTCGATAAGACCCTTGCAACTTGAAATAATAAAAAATAGATAAACTTACAATACCTGGTGTCTCAGTTACATAACATGTGTCATTAACTGTATATTTAAACCAACGCAATAATTTGGTTCCTAATTATCACTTCTTTAAACATATAAATAACTTTCAACTGAAATTAAAATTTTACAATACCACAATAATCATAATAAATTTCAGACTGAACAGTACAGCCCAGTAATTAATGCACAGAGATCAGTTGCATTGTGAGCCCCAAGAAATTAATTATTTTTGTTGTCTTCTAGTATTTAGCAATCACTAGCCAGTCGATCCAGCCAGCTACTTGCGCTGCCACGTGCGTGCTGAATTGACAAACCAGAGTTCGAGGATAGTCCAGAGCCGTACGAAGGTGCTACAATGTTCAGCATACTTCGAATAACCTATCAGGAAGTGCAGGAGAGGGGCTATCTGACTGTCCCTGAAAGTTCTCTAGGACAGTTGCTTCGCAAGTTTATTAATTTTGGAACTGGTTTCTGTTATTTCAATAACTGTTCCTATCAGCTTAATTACTGCACAATTACAATTAAAGCGACTATACTAACAGGATACGGGTGATTTAGAAAATAACTTATGTGGAAGCGAGACTCAGCCCCGGTATTCCTGGAGGATTGCAGATTACTCCAGACACTCCTTGTTAGCACTGAGGACGGTGCCCCCTTGGTGCTGTACGTATCCCAGTTGCCGCTGTCAGCGCCGCTGTTCAGGGCACCCCCGCCTTTCAGCCGCTCAAGTGATGCCATCAAAGCACTAACACTGTCTAATTTACGCCGAGGGAGCAGAGCGCTAAGTGTAATTACAATGCGAAAAGCGTTTGAGTTGAGTGTGGGGCTTTTAATCAGAGGAATTATGTTTCATTAGAAGGAGGGAATTGCTGGAGATAACTACGGTCATTTGAGCGATAAATTGCATCGTATTGTGCAGATAACGCCGGGAATGCAATGAATGTGGCGAGGAGAATCGTTTCTGTGTCAGTATTTTCAGTACAAAGCTGCGGTGAAACACCATGGAGGATGGTGGAATTGTAAATGAATTACGAAATTCCGAAAGTCACATTTATGTTTTGCATAAATGCGTCGGGGTATTTCGTAATATGTGAATCCCAGGGTACGCAAATACCCTTGATCCGTCCTTCAGTTTGTGTTCAGCTACGTTTTCTCTTAGTTATGTGGCTGGGAGGATTACAACATTCACTAGATAACACTGTTGTATGCACTGTTTGATTCATTTCTTGATCTGTCTATCTGGTTAGAGCAACAAGTTACCAGTTTCTCGTCTCTCATAGCGAGGTCATCAAATTATAAACAACTGTACACATTGTAAACTGTAGTTCAGTGTATTAAAGGTGGAAAAGGAAATGAGATAAGCAGCGTAATTGTAATGAATGAAAAACTTGTTACTGATTCAGTCACATTTTCACGTGACGTAGCAGTTTTTTCCAATGAGAGCTGAATTAGTCTCATACTCACGACAGGATTGTAGCGACGTTGGTTCACGGAAAGGGAGATCGTCTGCAATTTTTTTTCAAGTTTATATGGAGCTTGGCCAGCCGCTGTGGCCAAGCGATTCTAGGCGCTTCAGTCTGGAGCCGCGCTGCTGCTGCGGTCGCAGGTTCGAATCCTTCCTCGGGCATGGATGTGTTGATGCCCTTAGGTTAGTTATGTTTAAGTAGTTCTATGTCTAGGGGACTGATGACCTCAGATGTTAACTCCCATAGTGCTCAGAGCCATTTTAACCATTTATATGGAGCTATGCTATAATCTTTATAACAGAGTTCTAACAAAAAGCTGCGTAATTCACTATATGTCACCTTCTAAATATTAGTTGTAAAATACAAATAATACTACACATCGTCAAACAAAGCACATATTTTGGACACAGTATGAAGACCCGAGGTGTTCATTTTAAAATGTCTATTCACTACGAAGTTAAATTTCACTCCAGTGTGAAAAAGTATGTTCCAACTTCATGACAGGAATAGTTACGTTTCGCAGCGTAGAGTAACTTTCTCCACTCATAAGCGATGGGAGAAAGGAAAGAAACAAATGAAATAGTGTAATTTACCGTTGACATCGGGATCATTAGAGGCAGAGCTGTAGTTCAGTCTGCAGGCTTCTGTTGGGAGAAATCAGCCACAATCTTTACACCGGAACCATCCCACCATTTGCCGAGATGATTGGGCGAGGATAGTGAAAATGAGGATCGGTGGACAGGGAATGATCCTCACTCCTCTAGGAGAGGAAACAAGAATGTAATGTGCCATTCGTTTACTTTAGTTACAGGATTCGAACCTGTCATGAAGGACTTAAAATCTGAATGAAGCAACCGGTGGAATGATGCAAGGCATTAATTATTACGTGGTAAGAAATGTCAGTCACTATCGAGTAATACTGAGAGCGAATCTGGAGCCAAATAAAGTGTAACACATTTTACTATTGAGCTAACCGAACAACGTATTACGGTTCAAATCTCAGTGTGACAGTTCGGATCAATAGATTTACGATGATTTCTCTAAATAGTTTGAAGCTAACTTGAACTTGTGCTCGTTCTCTAATGATATCATAATCGAGAATCTTCCCTCATTAAGTTATTGTGCTTAAGGAAACCTCAGGACTACAAGGACTGTCGGTAAGACACAAAAGGTAGACGCCCTCTATCAGACTAGAGCGAAAAAATGTCTTAGAACTATTTACACTACTTGTATCACATTTCACCCTAGCAGACAGAAAGAACATGAATTCCGGAAACAGCTATAGTGTGAGACCCAACTCGCTTTATTTCTTTATGAGACCCAGAAAATATTAGATACAGGCTCCCAGGTAGATGCCATTTTCCTTGACTTCCAGAAGGCGCTCTGTACAGTTCCGCACTGTTGCCTGATAAACAAAGTAAGAACCTACGAAATATCAGACCAGCTGTGTGGCTGGATTGAAGAGTTTTTAGCAAACAGAACGCAGAAACGCAGAATGTTGTTCTCAATGGTGAGACCTCTTCAGACGTTAAAATAACCTCCGGCGTGCCACAGGGGAGTGTTATGGAACCATTGCTTTTCACAATATATATAAATGACCTAGTAGATAGTGTCGGAAGTTCCATGCGGCTTTTCGCGGATGATGCTGTAGTATACAGTGACGTTGCAGCATTAGAAAATTGCAGCGAAATGCAGGAAGATCTGCAGCGGATAGGCACTTGGTGCAGGGAGTGGCAACTGACCCTTAACATAGACAAATGTAATGTATTGCGAATACATAGAAAGAAGGATCCTTTATTGTATGATAGTGGAACAAACACTGGTAGCAGTTACTTCTGTAAACTACCTGGGAGTATGCGTACTGAACGATTTGAAGTGGAATGATCATACAAAATTAATTGTTGGTAAGGCGATGGCCAGGTTGAGATTCATTGGGAGAGTCCTTAGAAAATGTAGTCCATCAACAAAGGAGGTGGCTTACAAAACACTCATTCGACTTATACTTGAGTATTGCTCATCAGTGTGGGATTCGTACCAGGTCGGGTGACAGAGGAGATAGAAAAGATCCAAAGAAGAGCAGTGCGTTTAGTGACAGGTTTATTTGGTAAGCGTGATAGCGTTACGGAGATGTTCAGCTAACTCAAGTGCCATACTGTGCAAGAGAGGCGCTCTGCATTCCGGTGTATCTTGCTGTCGAGGTTTCGAGAGGGTGCGTTTTTGGATGAGGTACTGTACTGTACTGTATGTACTCACTGGTCATACCGGACTCGAGAGTCCATTACCGTAGCAACGTATTTTCGCCATCTGTCCCTGTCTTGGGCTATTCCATTCACCTTCAATACCTAGGCTCCACAGATCAGCCGTCACATTGCCCTCCCATCTACGCCTCGGTCTCCCCACAGGACGTTTTCCCTCTAAGTGCACTACCGTAAGTACTCTGGGCGCTGCTCTGTCCTCATCCATTCGAGCTACGCAGCGTACGTGATTTAATAATACTGATTATGTCAGGGCTTGAATAGGGTTCGTGAACCTCTTCGTTATGCAGTTTTCGTCACTCTCCGTTAATGTCATCCCATTTTGCATCTAAAATTTTCCTCAAGATTTACTTTCCAAATACCCGAAACGGCTTTTAATTTTGCACAGTGAGAGTCCAAGTCTCACACCCATACAGCATAAATGGTAGAATAATAGTTTTGTATATTCTAATCTTTAAATTCCTAGACATATCCGTGATGAAAATAATCTATTTAGTGAGAAGTAGCATGCATTTCCCGCCCGTAATCTCTTCTTCAGTTCGGATTCAGTCTCATTTCTCGAAGTGATGTCCACTCCTAAATGCTTGAATGTGTTCACTTTTTCAAACTGCGTGTCTCCAACTCTTAAAATTTCCTCATCTACTGCTGTTGGCATTCTAGTAGTAACCAGGTATTTAATTTTGTCTTCACTTATTCTTAGACTTACATCTTCACTAGCCTTGATTAACGTTATCGCATTTGGTGTTACAGATTCTTTCCTATTGCTAATGATGTGTAGATCATCTGCATATCCTAATATCTTAATATTTCCATTTAACTCTACTCCCTCTGAATTATCTGCTGGCATTCGTACAATATATTCTAGGACTAAATTAAAAAGTAGCGGAGACATGGCATCTCCTTGTTTAAGTCCGTTCTTTATTACAAATACTTCTCACTTCAATTTCCCCACGCGTACTCTACCTTTTGTGTTTTTCAAACTCGCTTCTATAAGTCTAACATACTTCTTTGGTGTTCCAAGTTCCAAAAGATTTCTGTACATTTTTGATTGCAATACTGAATCATATACTTTTGTAAAATCTATGAAAAGATAATGAACTGGTTTGTTGTATTCCATTTCTTTTCCAAAAATTCTGGGTCAGGTATCGAATATATTGCTACCCCTATTTCTATCTCCGAAGAGATCACGAATGTAAAATTAGAGAGATTCAAGCACGCACGGAGACTTTCCGGCAGTCGTTCTTCCCGCAAACATACGCGACTGGAACAGGAAAGGGAGGTAATGACAATGGCACGTAAAGTGCCCTCCGCCACACACCGTTGGGTGGTTTGCGGAGAATAAATGTAGATGTAGATATAGGCTGGACAGAGAAGTGAAATTTTAACTCTGCGGCAGAAGAAAGAAATTCCAACATTTCTGGTCTCCGAAATGCCGTACTTAAGCCCACCTTTATTGAATAAATTTGCGTGCTGATTGCGGCTGCGGAGACGGCGCTATTAGCGGATTTAGGGGGCCTAAGGAGACTACGCCTCGTGGAGCACCCAGCAGCCACCTGAGGAAACTTACACCAGTTACGTTTTATAGCACCACGACTGCTCTCTTCACAACACATCTGTTGCTAGGGTACCTACCGCCTTACATGCAGACCTTACGTCTATAGTACTTATACTCCAAGTCAGCCAACATGTAAAATATCGATCATGCGAAACTCAAACTGTCATTTTGTCACATGACATCCTGGTAGCCATGAATCGAGGCAGTCAAGCAGATGTTGTATTTCTTGACTTCTGGGAATCGTATGAGTGCCACACGCAAATTTACTATCGGATGTTTGATCTTTGAGACATCAAGAGAAATTTATGAATGGACAGGATTTCTTGGCATGGAGGGCAATATTTTATCTTGGCTGTAATCTCATCGACACATATGAAAGTAACTTCCCGTGTACTACAGAGAAGTGTATTGGGACCTTTGCTCTTCGTGTTGTTTATTAATAGCCTTGCAGATAGTATTAATAGTAGCCGCAGTCAGTTCGCAGATGATGCAGTTATCCACAGTGTAATATTGCTTGATAAAAGCTGCATAAATATTTAATTAGACCTGAATAATATTTCAAAGCGGTACGAAGATTAGCAACGTGATCCGAATGTTCAGAATGTACAAGTATGCCCTTCACTAAACGAAAAAATGTAGTATCCTTTGACTACAATAACCGTTATTGAAAATTACAATCACTCAACACATACAACAATCTGGAGCCATATTTGACGGAATGAGCATAAAGCTTCAGTCGTAAGTAAAGCAAGATACTAAAAAAAAAGAAGCAAAAAATGCAGTCTGAGTACAAAGTAAAGTGCGCACAAATCGCTGTTGCGTCCTTTCTTAGAATACTGGTCATAAGTGTGGGGCCAATAGAACTAACAGGGGATATTGAGAGTACACGGGGAACGATGGTAGGAATGGTCATACATCCGTATGACTTACGGAAATGGGTCAAGGACATGTTTGAGAGAACAGGCAGACCCTTGAAGAAGGACTAAAATTTCAGTACACAGTATTACGTGAAGAATATAAGCACATTCTTCAGTGCCCTTCATATCGCTCCCGTAGGGAACTTGGAAACAAAATTACACAAATTACAGCACACACAGTGGCATTTCATCAGTCATTGCTCATGCTTTTAGCTATAATTAATATAACCGATTATCGATTACTGAACAAAGTCGATCGTAATACCGTCATAATTAAGTTCACAGTACAGAAACAACATGACAGATGTTTTTTATTGTACATTTTGTAAACAGCGAATTTTGTGAATTGTAGTTTCCAAAAAAGCACATTCTTTGAATTAATGTTTCCACTTCTTTTTGATACGTGCAACACAGAACCTTTAGCACTTGTGAACCCATGAACCAATCTCCTGGAATGGTCTGCAGCCACAATAATTCATCATCACAATCAGAGAATTCCATTATATGCGTTTGCAACGTCAGTTGATGTATGGGGACTCAGATTTTACATGATTTTAGGCACCCACTGACAGGTAATTTCACACTTGGGACCTCTGTGTCACCTTTTTTTTTCATGTGTGCATTTAAAGATTAAACCCTTCGAAAAACTCTCAACCTTTAAGAGGGTTTTGTTATCCTCTCTAGGATCACCAAGAAGAATTACGTTTGAATGAGGTGTTCAACAGCTCTGTTTGATTACACCAACAGCTCACCTCGGTAATAAATGCTCTATCTGATCATCATTTCACAATTAGTGAGGCTGCACAGATAGTTGATAAATAATTTAGCGCCTTACGGTATAGATACTCCTCAGTGGAAATCAGAATAATTAATGATTCCATGTCAATTTATTTTATGAATAGCTTACAAGAGATGAATTGGGACGAAATGAACCAAACACTAAAGTACAACTGGATTTATATCATTATGTAAAAATAAATTCCCAAATAAGCTAATTAGAAAGGGCACTAAACACCAGTATAAAAAACCATCGATCACTTGTAAGAGTAAAATATCTTCGGAACGGAAAAGGAAAATGCAGCTGTTGGTAAGTAGAAAGCGTGCAGTACTTGCACACTACAAAAACTACCAACATTGTTTAGAAAGATTCTACAAATTCAAGGAAGATGTATAAGGATCGTTCGAAAAGAAACGAGCCGGAGGCATAATTACAGAAACTAATACCTGTATGTTACAAGTGTTGACCCTGCTGTTGAGACACTTGTCCCACTGTGACACAAGGTGGTTGTGAATGTCTGCCTCATAAAATTCCCGGGGCTGCGATGTTGACCAGTTCCGCACTTACAGCTGGACGACGTCGTCCCTGGTGAGTCGCTTGCCCGTCAGAGCATTTTTAAGAGGACCAAAAACGAGGTAATCACAGGGAGAGAGGTCCAGACTGTATGGAGGGTGGCCGAGAATTCCCTTTTGAATTTGTGCAGGAGTGTCGCGACTGTGTTGGTCGTATGAGGCTTTGCATTTTCGTCGAGCAGAAGGACTCCACGGGTGAGATTGCCTAGTCGTTTTTATTTGATTGCTTGGCGAAGGGTGGTCAAGGTTTATGGGTAAAGCTGGGTATTCACTGTTGTCCCGTGCTGCGGGAAGTGAATCAGAAGGGGGCCGTCTTGGTCAAAGAAGAACGTCAGCGTAGGGGCAAACGATTCACCTCGAATGATGACGTCCAGCCGTACGTGCGGAACTGGTTAACATCGCAGCCCCGGGAATTTTATGAGACAGCCATTCACCGCCTTGTGTCACAGTGGGACAAGTGTCTCAACAGCCAGCGTTAATACTTCTAACATACAGGTACTGGTTTCTGTAATTATACCTCAGGCGCGTTTCTTTTTGAACGCCCCTTGTACATAAAGTTTGAAAGCAATAATTCATGCAATAAGTTTAAAGCTATATGGAATGAAGTGAAACGAGAGACAGCACAACCAGCCACAAGGATAACATCAGTACCGAAGAGGATGGAAAGGATGCAAATGACAAATACAGGTTGAAAATATATTTAATAATCATTTCTTAGACATAGAAAATATAGGGAAAAACAGTCCAAGAGAAAAATCAAAGCAGTATGTTGAAAAAATAAAAAATGGCTCTGAGCACTATGGGACTTAACAGCTGTGGTCATCAGTCCCCTAGGTCTTAGAACTACTTAAACCTAACTAACCTAAAGACATCACACATATCCATGCCCGAGGCAGGATTCGAACCTGCGACCGTAGCAGTCACGCGGTTCCGGACTACGCGCCTAGAACCGCGAGACCACAGCGGCCGGCTTGAAAAAATAATTCTCATAAAATTCCATAATATGAATACAGCACCAGCTTCTCCTTCTGAAATTAAGAAAACTGTACATTATCTCAAAAATAAAATCTCATCTGGAAAAGTTTGTGGTAAGGTCTTATGAGACCGAACTGCTCAGGTCATCGGTCCTTAAGCTTACTCACTACTTAATCTAACTTAAACTAACGTACGCTAAGGGCGACACACATACCCATTCCCAAGGGAGGACTCGAACCTCCGAAGGGGGGGAGCAGCTCGGACCGTTACAAGACGCCCAAAACAGCGCGGCTACCCCGCTCAGCAACTCATCTGGGTTTGATGACATTTCTAATAGAGTATTAAAGAACTGTTTCTATATAATAAGCCCAGTGTTTTTTGAAATATGTAGTACATTATTAATTGAAGGCATTATTCCTGGGAGAATGAAAAATTTAATTCTCGCAGCTAGTAAATGGTTTATTGTCAGAAGCAAGGAACCTATGAATATTTGTGATATACAGGTAAACTGCGTTGTGCTAACAGAACTTGAGAAGATATTACTTAAAAGGAAAATGATGTTCAACTTGTTACCAAATCTTTCCACTAGGACCAGTTGTGTCTCCTCAATAATTAATGTCCTTGTTAGGCTGTACCAAAATTGTAGCTAGGGAGTGGTTGCTTTTAAGTCTATCTTGCCTTTACTGAACATCGTTTGTTGTTTGGTGAGTTACTTCTCTTACATGCTTTTCTTGGTGTAACGTTTAATTTTTTTGGAAACTGCTTGCTCCTAGGTTTTGTCTCAGGCACCCGCTGTAACATGGGAGCTCATATCGTGACTGCAGTGGGGACAATGCAGAAAGAGCAGCTATGATATGAGTTAAGAGTTCGTGACCATGGTGAGAGTGACGTCAGCGAGTTATGTACATGTCTCCTCGCAGCACTGACACTTCCCGCGAATATGGCGGCGGAGCGTATTGGTCACGTGAGTTATGCGCTTGATAGTGCGGCTACCTCTTTACTGGATTTAGACAGGAATAATGAGTTCTTGGCAGGTTCTGGTAACTCTTGGACGATTATTTATCGCTTGCCGGTACAGATCACGCATTTGTCTCAGAATTTAGGAGTTGGGATCTGTAATCTCTGATGCCCCGACCAAAGCTAAAGTTGTTGAATTACTGCTTGGGGTAGTGACTGAAAAAAAGTTGAACGCTTCAGAACTGGATCTTGGATCCAAGACTGGAGAGAGAATAAGTGCAACAGAAGACTGTAAAGAGGAAAATGATAGCCCTGGAGAGCCGAATATACCTAAGGAGGCAACCTGTTTTGCTAAATTTCGAAATCCATTAGTTAGTCATTAATGCGATAGATTATCCTGATATAGGTACCTTTAATTACTTAGTGAAATTTTTGTGGTTTTCTGTAAATCTGGAGAAACAAGTCACTATTTCCAAAGTTGCTTGGGATTTGATTTTTCAGATGATTTACCCGTTATGTGAAGGTTCTTAATTGAAATGGTCAGCAGTGTTCTGGCCTGTAAGGGTGATTTACGGGAGCTACCCTCGATGATCCTTAGGCAAAATCTTCCGCCTGCTCTGGCACAAGTAGATTAACCATTAACCAATATTTTTCCTGCTTGCAGCAAGTAGGTGAATATCTTACTGATTATATTTCGGAAGTGCATACAGTAGCTCTTGCTTTCGATGTGCAACTTGCAGAAGTGGTGATAGTGACTATCGTGCAGGCATTCATAAAGAGGATCACTCAAGCGTTTTGTTTTCATGAGAAACTACCACATTTCGCGACTCAGAGCGTCGGGGCTCTCTCATTGCCGTAGCTCAAGCAGATGCCCGGTGTGAGCAGGCTGGGGGAATCGGGCGTCTTCCGGATGATAGTGGTTATAATGAATCGCGCCTCTCGCGTGAAAGGGGCGAAGTTTCCGCTGTGGGAAGATGCTGCATTTGTCAGCTCGTGCCACCGGAAACCTAATTCGGAGCAGAACAGCTGACGCCAGAGGTTAAATAGACGCCGTGATAGGTCCTCTCTGCCAAGTGCATGTAGTCATCTGACTGCGGATAGTTTGAATCCTATCCCTTATGTCAGTGCAAACATCAATCGTGAATCAGTGTGCAGTCTTTAGACTCTGGAAGCGCGGCGTCTTTGTTGAGATATGCATGGTATCTTAGACATCTTACATTTGTAAAATAACTAAGTTACTATCCGTGGTTACCGGATGCTGCTTTGTTAGTGGGGAGCATGTTGGAGGTCTGGGGTAGATGGATTTTCGTGGTCCATTGAAGTCGTGGTCCTCAACGGTTTGAGTGCTGATTTTCTCCTGGGTTGTGATTTTATTTGTAAGACCGGTCTTGTCATGGATTATGGGCAAGGACAAATTTATTTCAGGTTTGCTACTTTTGTCGGTGTACTCATAAGTCCGGAGTCCATTCAGCGCGTGCGGGGCTCTGGGAATTTGATGATAACTCTAGGTGAAGGAAGCCCAATGATTGTGGTTGGTGCTGCAGCAGTTTTCTCATGTCCTTGTGGACAAACTGTGCATGACAAATAAAATCGAATATCGTATGCAACTGACAGATCAAGTGCTTGCTAGGCAATCGCTTTACCAACTGGCGCTTCCGAATATGGAGGAAATAAAGGCGCTGCATCAAGTAGTAGAGTACACGTTGGCCTGTTGCGTTATCCAGCCATGCATTTCACCCTACATGTCTCCTATTTTTCTTGTGGAAAGACCTAATGGGGGAGTTAGGCCCGTCGTCGATTACTATGCCTCCAATAACAGTTTTCTTGCCCAGTCTGCACCATTTTCTTTATATAGTTTGCCGGGGAAATGTATTTTCTGTTTTGGACCTCAACTAAGCCTAATATCAAATTCCCCATGCAGAGGAATAAAAGACGGCCACGGCATTTTTTACAGATTGGAATTTGTACGATTTCAGTCGTGTTCCTCTCGGGTTGTCCTCTAGACCAGCGATTCTGTCCCGCTTGCTCGATTCTTTTTGGGGTGATACCAGGTTTTATTTTGTTTACAGCTATTTGGGTGACGGTGTTATTTACAGCAATACTTTTCCAAAACACCTGGACTGTCAGCTGTTGCAAGGTTGGGGGTATTTAGACGGTTGAACCTCCAATAGTTAGTGCAGTCCGAAATTTCCCTTTTGGGGTATTTAGTTTCGCTTGAGGGGTCAGAGTAGACCTTACCCGAAATAAGACAATTTACAATTTTAGTCCTAGGACTAAAAAGGGAATAGCTTGGTGTGTCGATAACATAAAATTTTAGAATGTTCGTGCCAAAATCCGTGAAGCTGGTGGCCCATTTGAACTTACTGCGTGGTAACGGACAACAGTCCAGGTGCATCGAAAGTCATAAGGCTCCCTTTGATGCACCGAAGAGTCCGCTTAGTATTGTCCTCATAGTAGCTGTCCCAAATTTTGATTTACCTTATGTCTTGCAAAACCAAACATAAATTTCTGAGGTAGCAGCCATGTTGTTGCAGGAACAGGACGCGGAACGTCGACCCATTGCTTATGCATCACGCACTTTAACAGCTACTGAGGACAAGTATTGCTCCTACGAACGGAGGACCCTGCTGTTCTCCTTCGTACAGACACGGACAGTTTCTACTTAGAACACCGTGAGTTCATCTTGGAATCTAATAATCAGGTGCTCTCAAGCGTCTTAGAGCGTCCCTATGAAACGGGGTGTACTGCGAGGTGGGTAGTGTGCATTTTGGGTTTCACGTTTTTAGAGAAACACTGAAAGAGCAGCGAAAATATCGTTGGTGACACGCAAAGAGGTATGTTCGAGTGTGGGGATGAAGAGAATGGTTTTCTCCACGTGACTGGTCAGGAGGCCAGTGTTAGTGTCACCTTAACTGAGGTGCGTTAATTTATTTAGTGACCTTTCTCAAGAACAAATCTGAGACTCGGACTTGTCCCAGATCAAATAGCATCTTCCATCCAGAGAGTTGGTGTCCAGGTACTAACTTGAAAGGGGTATTTTGTGTTTACAGACCATGACCGACAGGCAGTGGAAAATTTGTTTCCTGCTCTCTACAGAGACTACACTCAATTCCTTGTTGGGCGAGCATTTACACGTTAATAAAACCCTTCACAAGATTAAACAGCTCTCTACATGGATTTTAGGAAGATGATTTGGCAGTGCCGTCCATGTAAACTGGCAGAGCCAAGTTTGGGTCATAACAGCATGTTGTGGCACTCGACCCATGCTGAACGCCATATTTGGAACACTTCTTAGCCCATGCCATCGTCTTAATGTTCGCCCATTATGAAAATTCACCACTTTCCAAGCTGTGGGAGATAGGTGACTTGCTTCTGGATCAGGTTACTCCTTATGCAATTAAAATTGGCAGAGGGCGGGGCAAATATCGCTAAGGTTCAGCAAAACTAAGTGGTGCGCTACTGTTGTGTACATAGTTCAACGTAGTGAGCGCGTACACAACTTTCCCAATAGAGTGCTCCCTGCTAAGCACAACAGCGCAGGCACAGCGCTCGTCCATCTCTGCACTACGAGATGGCGCTGTCTTAGACACGGACCAAATTCTGCTTCCGCCGATCCGCGTATTAATATGTAACGCAGCCAATGAGATTGATGCTAACGTAGAACCTTTTCTCCTCGCGGATCACATTCGCGCAGTGATACCTGAACGCTCGAGGTATTATAACGAGTGTACAGCCCTCCGGTTAGTTAGTCTGCATTTGTCTGCACCAGTATGTACCAGTCTGTATTAGTCTGAATTAGTCTATAATCAAGTTTCAGTCTGCGCCTAATAAGATTATCATATTCCTGTACATAGCCATGAAGAGAAATGTATAGACACTTTGTCAAGTATCAGAGATATGTGAGAATAAGATTAACGTACCAAGACCAAAGGAACTGCTTCTCTAAGAGTGCAAGTGGCATTTCTATCGTCTGACCTAACGGCAGAAGATAAACACGCCGCGATAAGACCACGAGACATATTGCTGACACTCGCCTTCTTCGCTAGAGCGACAAGTCAAATAATCTGATGGTGTGTGTACCGAAGGTATTACACTACGCACACCACAGCTACAAACGCGGGCATGCAAGGCTCAGAGTAGATGACGTTGTCTAAGTCCGTAACTTTAGAGGCCACAGTAAGAAAGGTAAGATATATTGCAGGTTTGCGCCATGCTTTGTGGGTCCGTGATGTTTCTCTAGGTCCTCATCCTGGTCACGCTATGAATGAAGGATGAGGCACCCATCCTTACATAGAGGGTGCATGCCAGCCAGGTTAAACCAGCAAATTCTCGTTAATGTATGTATTTCCTTTCTGATCCTTCTTTCCGGGAGTTCAGCTAACGGTGGGAGGAGGGTGGGGAGGGGGGGGGGGAGGAAGGTGTAAAGTGAGTGTGGAGACAACCATGTGGCGTGGCGATAAGTCGTATCCGGCTAACTTGATCGTCGTCTTTCGGTATCTAGCAAGCTAGCACTTTCTGGAACGCTGGAGGCGACTGTCGGGCCGAGGGTTGGGAGAAGACGGTGCACGAGGAGGAGAGACTTTTTTGGGTTAATACGGCTATCTTCTCTGGTCTGGGCATGTTCCAGCTTCAGGACCTGTGTCATTGCGCTCAGGGCATAGACCTCCGAGCAGTTATTGCGGCATGCCATCCTTTACAAGTTTATTCCGGCCAGACTGTTCGATGACTAATTTGAGCGGACATTTGCCCGGCCTCCTTGCCATGCTTCGCCGGAGATACAGCTTGGGGTATGCTGGTACCTGTTTTAATGGTGAGCATTCTTTGACAATACTGTGACACTCCTATGGCTCGCGCGGTCAGGGGCGTCTCTTCACGGTCCGCGCGGCTAAACCCCGTCGGAGGTTCGAGTCCTCACTCGGGTATGTGTGTGTGTGTGTCGTCCATAGCACCATACCGTAAGTTAGTTTAGCTTAAGTAATGCGTAAGTTTAGGGACCGACGACCTAAGCAGTTTAGTCCCGTAAGTTCTTACCACAAATTTACAATTTAACCGACTGCTCTTGTTTGTGCTGCAATAGTTAATCCACTGCAGGTTCAAAGTTGGTTCAGTTGGCTCTGAGCACTATGGGACTTAACATCTGAGGTCATCAGTCCCCTAGAACTTTTGTTGTTGTTGTTGTGGTCTTCAGTCCTGAGACTGGTTTGATGCAGCTCTCCATGCTACTCTATCCTCTGCAAGTTGCTTCATCTCCCAGTACCTACTGCAACCTACATCCTTCTGAATCTGCTCAGTGTATTCATCTCTTGGTCTCCCTCTAAGATTTTTACCCTCCACACTGCCCTCCAATATTAAATTGGTGATCCCTTAATGCCTCTGAACGTGTCCTACCAACCGATCCCTTCTTCTTGTCAAGTTGTGCCACAAACTTCTCTTCTCCCCAATCCTATTCAATACTTCCTCGTTAGTTATGTGATCTACCCATCTAATCTTCAGCATTCTTCTGTAGCACCACATTTCGAAAGCTTCTATTCTCTTCTTGTCCAAACTATTTATCGCCCATGTTTCACTTCCATACATGGCTACACTCCATACAAATACTTTCAGAAAAAACTTCCTGACATTTAAATCTATATTCGATGTTAACAAATTACTCTTCTTCAGAAACGCTTTCCTTGCCATTGCCAGTCTACATTTTATATCCTCTCTCCTTCGGCCATCATCAGTTATTTTGCTCCCCAAATAGCAAAACTCCTTTACTACTTTAAGTGTCTCATTTCCTAATCTAATTCCCTCAGCATCACCCAACTTAATTCGACTACATTCCATTATACTCGTTTTGTTTTTGTTGATGTTCATCTTATATACTCCTCTCAAGGCATTGTCCATTCCATTCAACTGCTCTTCCAAGTCCCTTGCTGTCTCTGACAGAACGACAATGTCATCGGCGAACCTCAAAGTTTTTATTTCTTCTCCATGAACTTTAATACCTACTCCGAAATTTTTTTTGTTTCCTTTATTGCTTGCTCAATATACAGATTGAATAACATCGGGGAGAGACTACAACCCTGTCTTACTCCCTTCCCAACCACTGCTTCCCTTTCATGCCCCTCGACTCTTATAACTGCCATCTGGTTTCTGTACAAATTGTAAATAGCCTTTCGTTCTCTGTATTTTACCCCTGCCCCGTTTAGAATTTGAAAGAGAGTATTCCAGTCAACATTGTCAAAAGCTTTCTCTAAGTCTACAAATGCCAGAAACGTACGTTTGCCTTTTCTTAATCTTTCTTCTAAGTCGTAGGGTCAGTATTGCCTCACGTGTTCCAGTATTTCTACGGAATCCAAACTGATCTTCCCCGAGGTCGGCTTCTGCTAGTTTTTCCATTCGTCTGTAAAGAATTCGTGTTAGTATTTTGCAGCTACGGCTTATTAAACTTATTGTTCGGTAATTTTCAGATCTGACAACACCTGCTTTCTTTGGGATTGGAATTAATACACTCCTGGAAATTGAAATAAGAACACCGTGAATTCATTGTCCCAGGAAGGGGAAACTTTATTGACACATTCCTGGGGTCAGATACATCACATGATCACACTGACAGAACCACAGGCACATAGACACAGGCAACAGAGCAGGCACAATGTCGGCACTAGTACAGCAATGCAGGCTGCTATTCTCCCATAAAGAGACGATCGTAGAGGTGCTGGATGTAGTCCTGTGGAACGGCTTGCCATGCCATTTCCACCTGGCGCCTCAGTTGGACCAGCGTTCGTGCTGGACGTGCAGACCGCGTGAGACGACGCTTCATCCAGTTCCAAACATGCTGAATGGGGGACAGATCCGGAGATCTTGCTGGCCAGGGTAGTTGACTTACACCTTCTAGAGGACGTTGGGTGGCACGGGATACATGCGGACGTGCATTGTCCTGTTGGAACAGCAAGTTCACTTGCCGGTCTAGGAATGGTAGAACGATGGGTTCGATAACGGTTTGGATGTACCGTGCACTATTCAGTGTCCCCTCGACGATCACCAGAGGTGTACGGCCAGTGTAGGAGATCGCTCCCCACTCCATGATGCCGGGTGTTAGCCCTGTGTGCCTCGGTCGCATGCAGTCCTGATTGTGGCGCTCACCTGCACGGCGCCAAACACGCATACGGCCATCGTTGGCACCAAGGCAGAAGCGACTCTCATCGCTGAAGACGACACGTCTCTATTCGTCCCTCCATTCACGCCTGTCGCGACACCACTGGAGGCGGGCTGCACGATGTTGGGGTGTGAGCGGAAGACGGCCTAACGGTGTGCGGGACCGTAGCCCAGCTTCATGGAGATGGTTGCGAATGGTCCTCGCCGATACCCCAGGAGCAACAGTGTCCCTAATTTGCTGGGAAGTGGCGGTGCGGTCCCCTACGGCACTGCGTAGGAATCTACGGTCTTGGCGTGCATCCGTGCGTCTCTGCTGTCCGGTCCCAGGTCGACGGGCACGTGCACCTTCCGCCGACCACTGGCGACAACTTCGATGTACTGTGGAGACCTCACGCCCCACGTGTTGAGCAATTCGCCGGTACGTCCACCCGGCCTCGCGCATGCCCACTATACGCCCTCGCTCAAAGTCCGTCAACTGCACATACGGTTCACGTCCACGCTGTCGCGGCATGCTACCAGTGTTAAAGACTGCGATGGAGCTCCGTATGCCACGGCAAACTGGCTGACACTGACGGCGGCGGTGCACAAATGCTGCGCAGCTAGCGCCATTCGACGGCCAGTAACGCGGTTCCTGGTGTGTCCGCTGTGCCCTGCGTGTGATCATTGCTTGTACAGCCCTCTCGCAGTGTCCGGAGCAAGTATGGTGGGTCTGACACACCGGTGTCAATGTGTTCTATTTTCCATTTCCAGGAGTGTATATTCTTTTTGAGGTCTGAGGGTATTTCGCCTGTTTCATACATCTTGCTCGCCAGATGGTAGAGTTTTGTCAGGACTGGCTCTCCCAAGGCCGTCAGTAGTTCCAATGGAATTTTGTCTACTCCGGGGGCCTTGTTTCGACTTACGTCTTTCAGTGCTCTGTCAAACTCTTCACGCAGTATCGTATCTCCCATTTCATCTTTATCTACATCCTCTTCCATTTCCATAATATTGTCCTCAAGTACATCGCCCTTGTATAGACCCTCTATATACTCCTTCCACCTTTCTGCTTTCCCTTCTTTGCTTAGAACTGGGTTTCCATCTGAGCTCTTGATGTTCATACAAGTGGTTCTCTTCTCTCCAAAGGTCTCTTTAATTTTCCTGTAGGCAGTATCTATCTACCCTCTACATCCTTACATTTGTCCTGTAGCCATCCCTGCTTAGCCATTTTGCGGTTCCTGTTGATCTCATTTTTGAGACGTTTGAATTCCTTTTTGCCTGCTTCATTTACTGCATTTTTATATTTTCTCCTTTCATCAATTAAATTCAGTATTTCTTCTGTTACCCAAGGATTTCTACTAGCCCTCGTCTTTTTACCTACTTGATCCTCTGCTGCCTTCACTACCTCATCCCTCAAAGCTACCCATTCTTCTTCTACTGTATTTATTTCCCCCATTCCTAACAATTGTTCCCTTATGCTCTCCCTGAAACTCTGTACAGCCTCTAGTTCCTTCAGTTTATCCAGGTCCCATCTCCTTAAATTCCCACCTTTTTGCAGTTTCTTGAGTTTTAGTCTACAGGTCATAACCAATAGATTGTGGTCAGAGTCCACATCTGCCCCTGGAAATGTCTTACAATTTAAAACCTAGTTTCTAAATCTCTGCCTTACCATTATATAATCTATCAGATACCTTTTAGTATCTCCAGGGTTCTTTCATGAATACAACCTTCTTTCATGATTCTTAAACCAAGTGTTAGCTATGATTTAGTTGTGCTCTGTGCAAAATTCTACCAGGCGGCTTCCTCTTTTATTTCTTAGCCCCAATCCATATCCACCTACTACGTTTCCTTCTCCCCCTTTTCCTACACTCGAATTCCAGTCACCCATGACTATTAAATTTTCATCTCCCTTCACTATCTGAATAATTTCTTTTATTTCATCATACGTTTCTTCAATTTCTTCGTCATCTGCAGAGCTAGTTGGCATATAAACTTTTACTACTGTAGTAGGTGTGGGCTTCGTATCTATCTTGACCACAATAATGCGTCCACTATGCTGTTTGTAGTAGCTTACCCGCGTTCCTGTTTTCCTATTCATTATTAAACCTACTCCTGCATTACCCCTATTTGATTTTGTGTTTATAACCCTGTAGTCACCTGACCAGAGGTCTTGTTCCTCCTGCCACCGGATTTCACTAATTCCCACTATATCTAACTTTAACCTGTCCATTTCCCTTTTTAAATTTTCTAACCTACCTGCCCGATTAAGGGATCTGACATTCCACGCTCCGATCCCTAGAACGCCAGTTTTCTTTCTCCTGATAACGACATCCTCTTGAGTAGTCCCCGCCCGGAGATCCGAATGGGGGACTATTTTACCTCCGGAATATTTTACCCAAGAGGACGTCATCATCATTTAATCATACAGTAAAGCTGCATGCTCTCGTGAAAAATTACGGCCGTAGTTTCCCCTAGCTTTCAGCCGTTCGCAGTACCAGCACAGCAAGGCCATTTTGGTTATTGTTACAAGGCCAGATCAGTTAATCATCCAGACTGTTGCCCTTGCAACTACTGAAAAGGCTGCTGCCCCTCTTCAGGAACCACACGTTTGTCTGGCCTCTCAACACATACCCCTCCGTTGTGGTTGTACCTACGGTACGGCAACCTGTATCGCTGAGGCACGCAAGCCTCCCCACCAACGGCAAAGTCCACGGTTTGGGGGGGGGGGGGGCGGGGGGGATGGGGCTAGAACTTAGAACTACTTAAACCTAACTAACCTAAAGACATCACACACATCCATGCCCGAGGCAGGGTTCGAACCTGCGACCGTAGCAGTCGCGCGGCCCCGGACTCTGCAGGTTCAAAAGGAACAGTGATGTACATTATTACATTACCAGATGGAAAAATGACATTTACTACTCTAAGGAGCAAACTGCTGCAACACAAATGTGATCACTACATGATCACAACAACTGAAAAAATTTCTCCTACATAACTGCTTCCATTTCATGGAATTATTTACATTATTGCTATGTGTAAGTGGTGGTGGATAGAAGTTACTAACATTTGTGTTAAAAATAAAAAATACAATCGTTCAACATTTAGCATATTTACAAATTAATTTATGATGATGTAAAAAGACTCATTCCACACGATTACGATTAATCGTGCTAAATGATCCATGGGACATGAAACTACACAAATTCTCCGATTATTTATGATGCAGTATGGTTGAAAGACGTTTGTGAGGAACGGTATCGAAGGCCTTCTGGAAATCTAAAAACATCTAATTAGTATATGTTCCAAAACCCTACTGCAAATAGATATTAGTGATATGAGAATGTAATTCAGCGGATTACTGCTACTTCACTTTTCGGGTATTGGTGTGACTTGAGCAATATGCCAGTCTTTAGGTACAGATCTTTCTACGAGCGTGCGGCTGTATACAGGGTGGTCCGTTGATAGTGACCGGGCCAAATATCTCACGAATTAACCATCAAACGAAAAAGCTACACAGCACGAAACTCGTCTAGCTTGAAGGGGGAAACCAGATGGTGCTATGGTTGGCGCGCTAGATGGCACTGCCATAGGTCAAACGGATATCATCTGCGTTTTTAAAAAAAATAGGAACCCCCATTTTTATTACATATTCGTGTAGTACGTAAATAAATATTAATGTTTCAGTTGGACCACTTTTTCGCTTTGTGATAGATGGCACTGTAATAGTCGCAAACATATGAGCACGTGATATCACTTAACATTCCGCCAGTGCGGACGGTATTTGCTTCGTGATACATTACCCCTGTTAAAATGGACCGTTTACCAATTGCGGAAAAGGTCGATATCGCGTTGATGTATGGCTGTGGTGATAAAAATACCCAACGGTCCTACGCTATGTATGTTGCTCGATATCCTGGACGACATTATCCAAGTGTCCGGACCGATCGCTGGATGCTTACTTTATTTAAGGAAAAATGAAGTGTTCACCCACATGTGAAACGTCAACCATGACCTGCAACAAATGCTGATGCCCAAGTAGGTGTTTTAGCTGCTGTCGCGGCAAATCTGCACATCAGTAGCAGATAAATTGCGCAAGAATCGGGAATCTCAAAAACGTCAGTGTTGAGAATGCTACATCAACATCGATTGCACCCGTATCATATTTCTATGCACAAGAATTGCATGGCGATGACTCTGAACGTTCGTGTACAGTTCTGCCACTGGGCACAAGAGAAATTATGGCAGGATGACAGATTTTTTGCACTCGTTCTACTTAGCGACGAAGTGTCATTCACCAACAGCGGTAAAGTAAACCGGCATAATGTGCACTATTGGGCAATGGAAAATCCATGACGGCTGCGACAAGTGAAACATCAGCGACCTTGGCGGGTTAATGCATGGTGCGGCATTGTGGGAGGAAAGATAATTGGCCCCCATTTTATCGATGGCAATCTAAATGGTTCAATGTATGCTGATTTCCTACGTAATGTTCCACCGATGTTACTACAAGATGTTTCACTGCATGACAGAAAGGCGATGTACTTCCAAGATGATGGATTTCTGGCACATAGCTCTCGTGTGGTTGAAGCAGTATTGAATAGCATATTTCATGACAGGTAGGTTGGTCGTCGAAAAACTATACCCTGGCCCGCACGTTCACCGGATCTGACGTCCCCGGATTTCTTTCTGTGGGGAAAGTTGAAGGATATTTGCTATCGTGATCCACCGACAACGCCTCACAACATGCGTCAGCGCATTTTCAATGCATGTGCGAACATTACGGAAGGCGAACTACTCGCTGTTGAAAGGAATGTCATTACACGTATTGCCAAATGCATTGAGGTTGACGGAAATCATTTTGAGCATTTATTGCATTAATGTGGTATTTACAGGTAATCAGGCTGTAACAGCATGCGTACTCAGAAATGATAGGTTCACAAAGGTACGTGTATCACAGTGGAACATCCGAAATAAAATGTTCAAACGTATCTATTTTCTGTATTTTAATTTAAAAAACCTACCTGTTACCAACTGTTCGTCTAAAATTGTGAGCCATATGTTTGTGAGTATTACAACGCCATCTGTCACAAAGCGAAAAAGGTGGTCGAACTAAAACATGTAAATTTCTTTACGTACTACACGAATGTAATAGCACAGTTGTCACTATACCCCGATCTGTGACAGACATGTCTGCTTAGACTTGCGACCTCCAGATTAGTGCCACGGTTTGAAATCGTCAAGCTCCAAGCTCATAGCCTCATCTTCATCTGATACAGGTGCACAACATACCAAAAAGCCATCGGCTGCTCCAGCGAAATCGTATGCCTCCTAAACAGAAGCATGAAAATCCAGAAAGGAGTACTCCCACGATGACATCTGCACACATCTGGCCAGCCAGCGTCTGGCTCTGCACCTGACAAACGCCAAGGTCTAAGCAGCCAAACAAAGGCAAACAATCTTCCCTTTCTCCACCTCAGCGTTCTTCTTCAGTGGTATCACCACAGTATACCCTCACTCGGCTAACCTCCATTTCACTGGGATGCACCGCCAACAACCAGTCTACTTGCCAACTGAAGGCAAATGACGACACCTCTGTCAAACTAATGGACCAGGATGCTCAAGCCTCTGAACCTGGCCGTTGTGCACTTTCGAATCTTGGCACTCGGCAACCGCTGCGGTGACTGCCCCTTATTTGAACCATCTCCTGTCTATAATTGGAGATAGAACATTCGTGGCACCAGATTCAGTAGGGTTTAATTACAGATCCTCTTGCGATCATACTGTCAAGTTGTTTTATGCCTCCAGGAAACAAAATTACGGCCTCACTATCACTTTCACCTTGCACACGTCACTTGAATATGTTTTGACGCTCTCCCGAGGCAGAGAGTCCAGCGCATGGAAGAGTCATGTTGCTCATTCGAGACTTCTAGTCACACCATTTCCTTGAACACCCAGCTTCACGCTGTTGCTGTCCATCTTTCTCCTGTGGGTTCAGCCATCTTATCATAGGTGACTGGCAGCTCTACTCCTCACTAGGCACTTTCGATGAACACTATCTCTCCTGCATTGATGATCAGGTAGAATGTCTTACCAACACTATCTTTAGGGAAACTTCCTGGCAGATTAAAACTGTGTGCTGACCGAGACTCGAACTCGGGACCTTTGCCTTTCGCGGGCAAGTGCTCTACCATCTGAGCTACCGAAGCACGACTCACGCCCGGTACTCACAGCTTTACTTCTGCCAGTATCTCGTTTCCTACCTTCCAAACTTTACAGAAGCTCTCCTGCGAACCTTGCAGGAGAGCTTCTGTAAAGTTTGGAAGGTAGGAGACGAGATACTGGCAGGGGTCCGAAATGAGCACGTCACGCCGCGCAGGATTAGCTGAGCGGTCTAAGGCGCTGCAGTCATGGACTGTGCGGCTGGTCCCGGCGGAGGTTCGAGTCCTCCCTCGGGAATGTGTGTGTGTGTTTGTCCTTAGGATAATTTAGATTAAGTAGTGTGTGAGCTTAGGGACTGATGACCTTAGGAGTTAAGTCCTATAAGATTTAAAAAAAAAAAAAAAACGAAAGAAACGAACACGTCACGAAGCCAGGGCAGTGATGAGCTTGCACCCATGGGGAACGTGGTAGGGAGCATAAAGCAAAGATGTTGAAGCAGTAAACGAAAGCGAACTCCGGGAGGCAATAGAGAAGGCAAGCGGAGACCATACTGGCGGCCTTGGGAATCGTCAAAAAAAACGGGCATAGGATGTGTGACAGAGCTTTCCTCTGCATTGTACAGAAGAATGATCGTGAATGAAATTAAAGAAAAATGTAATGAAGGTGACCTTACCTGATTGTATACGATAAGGCAGTCATATCATTTCTCATTTAAAACACTGCGCTAAGGTAAAACAAAAAATCATATATACCATATAGGTAAGTAATTCAGTCACTCATTGATTACAATTTTATTCTTAAGCACACCACAAATGTATGCAGAACTAAATATTTTAATTTAAGTTTGTGTTAATTCTGGGGTGGAGAATAACAACCGCTACCAGTCACATTAGAAGATGAAGACGAGTTTTGGCCTTGGTCCCAACTTTCTGCGGTGTACATTCATTTACATGCGGGTGGAAATATATAAATGAATGAAAACCACTGTAAGATGGATGCAAGTCCTAAACAGGACATGTGTGACCGCTAGTGGTTGTTGTTCTACACCATATAAAGGCACAAAAGCGGAGTTCTACTATACCCACTATGATAAAATGGGCTTCTTATACTTACGTTGTTCATTTATGTACCTGTCAAGTACGCGTCAGATCTGCTTTGCGGCAGTCACTGAATGCTGTGAAGACCTTAACTTGTAAGAAGATTTCAAAACCAATCTACGCATCAATAATTCTTTTGTAATTTGAAAAGGCATTGGCTTAAACCCTAACCTCTATGCGAGTACCACCACTGACTTGGTTTGGTTTGTTTTGTAGGGAAAACCATCCGTGAAAGTAATCCAAGTGAAGAGTGGCATCTGCATCACAAGGAACCTGTAAGACAACATGATTCAAACAGAACTTACGCACACTGGACTGTCCCTGGCAGCCGAAGCCGGACTGCTAGCAGCAGCATATGATAGGAGAGGCAAATAGTAGAATTTTAATGAATGATGTCCAAAATAATTGAATTGTAGTAGTAAAAATTCTGTCTTGATACCAGTCAAAATATTGTTAAAAAGATTTTTTAGCTAATTAAGAATCTTTTTATGAAAATCTTAATGCTCTCGTTTATGTATTAATATCTTCTTTCATAATGTAACGAATGTTCGAATGCTGCACGCTCCCACCCTGCTCTGCTATGCCTCCCCCTTCCCATCGCAGCCTCCACCTTACCCTCACCACCCAATTGCTTATCCCTGCTATCCTTTTCATAATACGGATTATCCTTTGATTTTTCACAAACGTTATTATAATACATATGTTATATGAAAACTTCCTGAAATATTTGCAGATTAATTTATTCTATCGTTTATCTTAGGTATTTTTTCTTATTTGTGCATTAATCATATTTTGGCGATGACAGCCATTTACATAATCATAGGTATGACACAATACTTTACAAAGCGCATATGTTCTATCTGTTTTTCGTTTTGTCTATGAAGTTTTATCCATATCTTACCAAGGAGTGTGCTGGTTTTCCGCACATTGAAAATTCGCAGCGCGGCCGATCGTTGGCTGGGAACCCGATCGCGCGCCATCTGGCGCTAATGGTCAGCTTCTGGGCACTTGCACACCAGAGCCGTGCGGGGCAGCAGAGAGGAACAGAGCGATGGGCAGCCAACCAGGTCTGTGAGCGCACGGGACGTGAAGGAACGCTGTCGGCGTGTAGGAGAGGAACAGCGCAAAAAACTTAACAGCATGGGCCCTGCTGCTCCTGGTGGAGTCTTGTCGCCGCACTGGGTGTACGCCGGAGCAAAACAGATTGTGCGGACGGATAATTGCTGTTGTTCCTAAAGCGCCGGGGCTGACGTGAAGTGTTTGACGCGATGAGGGAAGATGAGGTTCTGTATAGCGCTTTTAGTTCGGGGGAGGCCTATAAATGCCTCTACTTTAGATAAGAAAGCCGGTTCAGGCTGTATTCGTGTTGAGGGCGTGAGATGTCGAAATCAGTTACCAGGCGTCCTCCGTCTGAAAGTACAGCATCGCGCATCCAAAACTGACTGCAGAACGTAACGATGTTGTGACCACGAGAGTAATTTCATACTATCGTTTTCTTAGTATGAGTAGTTGCCGGTGGTATTTATTTAATGGACACCTCTACTTCGTGATGTGTACGAAATGACGAATTAGTTTACTGGATCGTGTTTGACTGTTTGCAACTGAATTGGTTCCTCACACGAGGGCAAGCCTTCGGATATTCCTTGCTATCAAGTAATATTAGTTACACCTTGTCTTTTGATATAGCCATCATGAACAGTGTTCTGCTGGTTCGAAAATAATTTATTGATCGTGTAATTAAGAAAACTAAGATCCTATTTAATGTGTCATCTTCTGAAAAAGTGAAAGAGACATAGAGATTGAATTGAATTTCCTGCTTTGGTCAGACTGAGTTTTGTTTTATGGATTAGATAGTAATATTTTCTTAATGGGTTATCTATATCTACATGGATACTCTGCGAATCACACTTAAGTACCCGACAGAGGTTTCATCGAAACACCTTCACAATAATTCTCTGTTGTTCCAAACTCGAACAGCGCGCGGAAGAAACGAACACCTATACATTTCCGTGCGAGCTCTATTTCCAATATTTTATTATGATGATTGTTTCTCCCAGTGGAGGTCGGCACCAACAAAATATTTTCGAATTCGGAGGAGGAAGTTGGTGATTGAAATTTCAAGAACGAAAAATTCTTGTTTTAAGGATTTCCTCCCCAAATCCTGTACCATGTCAGTAACATTCTATCCCCTATTTCTCGATAATACCAAACATCGTGCTCTTCTTCGATCTTCCTCGGCGTCCTTCGTTAATCCTGTCTGATAAGAATCCAACACCTCGCATCAGTACTCCAAAAGACGACGGACAAGTATAGTGTAGGCAGTCTCTTTAGTTGTATCTTCTGTTTTACCAATAAAACAGTATTTTGCTCAGCTTCCCCACGACGTTTTCTATGTGTTCATTCCAATTTAAGTTGTTCGTGTTGTAATTAGTAGGTATTTAGTTGACTTTATGGCTTCTGTACATATCAAATCAAGCTGAAAGTATATTTTCCGTTCCATATGAGAAATCCGCATTTCGAACGACCAAACCAGATAAGTCCATTACCGTAATGGAAATCATAATCTAATTAAACGGAGTTTTTATATCTATCGGTCATTCAACTAATGTTAAAATATGGTATTTTACATCTACAGGTTTATCCCAAACACAAAGGTGAATTAATATTAGCAAAATGTTAATCGCAATGTTAAATTATCGTAACTTTGGAAATATGGCTGTCACGCAAAATATAAGATTAATTTGAGATCGGCGCAGCAAATGGTTAAAGATAAGACTTTATACAACATTTTACAGTCATTTTACATTCCGAGCACAAATAACGCACGAAACTGAGGAAGAGACTGGAAGCACAACAAAGGAATTTCAAAGAACATGACGATCTACTTTACAGTTTGTGTAAAGCTATGAAGAAACGGCCAGAAAGCTGGGTCATATTTGAAACCAGTCACTGAGCTTGAGCTAACACGGTTCTTTAAATTGTTTTTGGTGGACAGATGAATACCAAAATATCCCAATGAAGATAAAAGTTGAATTTTATTTACATTTGTCAGAAATAATTCATCTAAGAAGATCGCGCCATGGTTCTTCTGACTGGCACGAAGAAGATAGAAGATGTAGAAATAATCTTCAGTGGAATTGTAAAGAAACTGGAAATTTATGACTGTCGTGTTGAGTATTCGACTGACTATGCTAGATAGTTTCTATTTGTAGACGCTATATTTCCTTACGTAGCCTGCAGCGATGAGATATTCCTAATGGCAAGAGACTTGTGCACTATCACACTTCGAAATATGGTAACAGAACCGATCTGCCAAATTATAGCCCTACATCGGCGACATCAGGGTTATGGAACACATTTAGTTCTATAGCGTGATCACTTCTTGTGCCTACTCACTTTCTGTGTCACAGACAGCTCATGAATCAATATGGTGTCAGTGCTAAACGAGTATGTGAGTCAGGGTGGTATGGCTGCTTACCGGTTATTATTCTCGAGCTATGAATTCCTTAGTTAATTGCTGTACTTTGCTAGAGGAATTCGTTGTGGCTATCTGCCATATTTGACCATCATTTTTTTATTAATAGGCTGTTACTCACGGAAGTTGACTCCAGTGGCTATGATGTATCTGAATCGAGATACTCCTGGTACAGCCTGGAAATGGTACCACATTAAAAATACCGGTCTTGCACCAACTCGATGAGATCCGATCTCATTACATGACCTGTAACAAATCCGTTGCTATCATTCTAGGTTGCATTGCCTTTTGGAGTACAATGATTTTGGAAGGGTTTTTAACTTTTCATGGTATAGTTAGATCATACTTTACTCTTAATGTAATTTTTGTAATCGATGTGTCAATCTTTATTGATTAGTGTCACAATGTTTTCGTTAGCTGTTTTTGTACTGCTGGTGAAATTTTCCTGTAATTTATTTAGAAGTTCTGTCACCGTTATGAAGTTCACTTTTTACTTCGTGTGTAGTGTCACGTTTTTCAGTTCTTTGCTTGCTACGTCTCTTGGTCATATCAATATTTACAACACTTCTTTCATTTCTTCTATCACTGATGAACATAATTTTTAACAAAATTTGAGGTTTCCTGTATATTTTTCATCGATCTGTGTATTTAAATTGTGCGTTAGACCTTTTTAAGGAAGCTTAATTTTCTATTTGTGTAACACAGTGTCTGAGAGATTTGTGATGTGGACTGTTACACTAGATATTACTTGTGGCTTTGTGTGCTTTTTGTTTTGTTGGGAAGTGAAATATTACGCTGGGTTTTCATTTTATTTCTTCTACGAGTGTATATGTAAACGAACAATCTTCATAATAAACGAATAAAATGGTAGTATTATTCAAAACCACACTTTGAAGACATTTTTTGCATAGCACCATATTTACATCTATATCCATACCCCGCAATCCACCATACGGTGTGTGGCGGAGGGTACCTCGTACCCCAACTAGCATCTTCTCTACCTGTTCTACTCCCAAACAGAACGAGGGAAAAATGACTGCCTATATGCCTCTGTACGGGCCCTAATCTCTCTTATCTTATCTTTGTGGTCTTCCGCCAAATGTAAGTTGGCGGCAGTAAAATTGTACTGCAGTCAGCCGCAAATGCTGGTTCTCTAAATTTTCTCAGTAGTGTTTCACGAAAAGAACGCCTCGTTTCTTCTAGAGACTCGCACCCGAGTTCCTGAAGCATTTCCGTGACACTCGTATGATGATCAAACCTGCCAGTAACAAATCTAGCAGCCCGCCTCTGAATTGCTTCTATATCCTCCCTCAATCCGACCTGATAGGGATCACAAACGCTCGAGCAGTACTCAAGAATAGGTCGTATTAGTGTTTCATAAGCTGTCTCCTTTACAGATGAACCACATCTTCCCAAAATTCTACCAATGAACCGAAGACGACTATCCGCCCTCCCCACAACTGCCATTACACGCTTGTCCCACTTCATATAGTTCTACAATACTACGCCCAAATATTTAATCGACGTGACTGTGTCACGTGCTACACTACTAATGAAGTATTCAAACATTCCAGGATTCTTTTTCCTATTCATCTCTATTTAGAGTTAGCTGCCATTCTTTACACCAATCACAAATCCTGTCCAAGTCATCTTGTATCCTCCTACAGTCACTCAACGACGACACCTTCCCGTACACCACAGCATCATCAGCAAACAGCCGCACATTGCTATCCACCCTATCCAAAAGATCATTTATGTAGATAGAAAACAATAGCGGACATATCACACTTCCCTGGGGAACTCCAGATGATACACTCACCTCCCATGAACACTCACCATCGAGGGCAACGTACTGGGTTGTATTACTTAAGAAGTCTTCGAGCCACTCACATATTTCGGAACCAATCCGATATGCTCGTACCTTAGTTAGGAGTCTGCAGTGGGGCACCGAGTCAAACGCTTTCCGGAAGTCAACGAATATGGCATCCGTCTGGTACCCTTCATCCATGGTTCGCAAGATACCCAGGATAACAGTACAGAGCAAGAGTTGCAAATCGAAAAAGCAGATAAAATTTTTCCTCGTTTAATATTCGTTGATAACTTGTAATATACTGCTGTTTCTGAATCTGTAAGCATTATTACAGGAACTATATTTAATACGTAATGGATGTATTATTGTATTTGTAGATTATTTGTAATTGTAATTTAAGTATTGTAAATTGCTGGGTAATTGCCAAGGGAATTGTTTTAAATTTATCGACAGCAATGACGAAATGACAGTTCTTCCGGTGTTTATCTTCGCATATGGAGAGTCTCTGTTGCGCTGCGAGCAATGAGGAGACACAGCAGCTTGAGTGTGGAAAAAGTGCGGAAGTGTTTTTTGAGCGCTCCCCCAGATGCGGTGTGCAGCTGTGCTTGCACAAGTATAGGCGCACCTACATCGTTTTCCCGCTGGTATTGACAGCACGGTATGATTGGACAGCAGGAAGAAGCTGCAGTTATAACTGTTGCCTGTCCCATGATCATCCGTGCCTCTGGTAACGAATCGTTGTTCTCAACCAATAGCAGCAGCTTAGCATCGTCATCAGCTATATTATTCGTCGGTCGCACAAGTGCAACATCGCTAAGACTGTTAACTGCCAAAGCATTACTAACATATTGTACAGGCATTACCAGTGGCATTTCTTTCACAGACTTTGACTAGCTTTCTTTAATAATAAACTGCAATATTTAAAACTTGTAGGGCACTTGTGTTATTCTCCTCAGGCATTGCTACCAAGCAGGTTCCCTTTCCCTCTCCCCACATCCACCGAATGTCGTAAAAAATATGAAAATTAACTACATAATATCTGTTTATTTATTTACACTTCAAGTTCCGTATGACCAAATTGAGGAGCAAATCTCCAAGGTCATGGAACGTTTCAGTACATGAAATTAAAACGTAAGAATTTTAACACAAAAAATAAAATGTTTATGAACCCATAAAAAGTCAAGGCGTAAGTTTAAGTAAACGCAATAAACAATACAACATAAGAATCAACTAATTTTTTCAAGGAACTTCTAGACAGCATAGGAGCGACCCATGAGGAAACTCTTTAGATTCTATTTCAAAGCGTGTGGATTACTGCTAAGATTTTTGAATTCTTGTGGTAGCTTACAGAAAATATATGCAGGAGTGTACTGCACACCTTTCTGCAATGACAGTAAAGAATATTTTAGACAAATTTTCGTGTCAAACGATCACTTACTTCAGATACCGTTCGGATAGTAAAAACGGCAGCATTAGGTCTTTGAACAAAATCCTGAACGTGGACTTTCCACGACAGTTAACTATCTGCCTGAACACCTAGAAATTTTAACTGTTCAGTTTCACTTATCATAAGCCCATTCTGTGAAACTGGAACGTCGATTATGCTGAATTGTGTGTTAGAAATTATAAAAACTGAGTCTTACTATGATTTAGTGTTAGTTTATTTTCTAAAAGCCATGAAATTGTCTCATGAACTGCACTATGTGAAACCGACCCAATGTTACACACGACATCCTTTACTACCAAGCTAGTGTCATCAGCAAGCGTAATATTTTAGAATTACCCATAATACAGGAAGCCGGATCATTTATCTAAATAAGGAACAGGAGTGGCCCCAACACTGATTCGTGGGGAACCCCCCATTTGACTATGCCCAACTCAGACCCCACATTACAGCGTTTCTCAGCAATGTGAATCCTTTTCAAGTGTATTGTTAAGGTAATAGGTGAACCAATTGTGAGCTACTCCCCGTATTCCGTAATGGTCCTACTTCTGTAGCAATATTTTGTGATCAATACAGTCAAACGCCTTAGTTAAAACAAAAGCTATGCCTATCGTTCGAAACCTTTTGTTTGACCCATCCAGTACCTAACAGAGAAAAGAGAACATAGCATTTTCAGTTGCTAAACGACTTCTAAAGCTGAACTGTACATTTGGTAGCAAATTGTGTGATATAAAATGATCTATTATCCTTATATACACAGCCTTTTCAATAACTTAAGCAGACACTGATGGCATAGAAGTAGGTCTCAATTTGTCTACATTATCCCTTTCCCCCTTTTTATAAAGAGACTTTACTACTGAGTACTTTAGTCATTCAGGAAACTGACCATTCGTAAAGGAAAAATTACAAATAGGGCTAAGTACAGGGCTAACATGTGCAACAAAGTACTTTAATACTCTGTAGGCATTCCATCATACCTATGAGAGTCCTTAGTTTTCAGTGATTTAATTACTGACTCAATCTCCTCCTTGTCGGTATCACAGATCACAGAGGAGTATTTCAGACATCAATCTCGGAAAGACACTTGCCAAGGAAGTTAGGTGATTCCCTGTAGATACTAAATTTTTATTTAATTCACCCGCAGTGCTCAGAAAATGATTGTTAAATAGCATACATATATATGATTTATCAGTAACAGAAATATTTTTGTACTACAAACTGACTTCATATCGTCGACCTTGTGCTGCTGACCAGACATTTCCTTCACAACTGACCATAAAGTTTTAATTTTATCCTGGAAATTAGTTGTTCTATTTGCGTACCACATACTCTTTGCTTTCCTCATAACATTTTTAAGCACCTTACAACACTGTTTGTAATGGGCTACTGTAGCTTGATTGTGACTACTTATAACATTTTGTTCTAGATGATATCCCTACTCCACTAGTCAGCCACCCAGGCTGCCTTTTACTGCTAGTACACCGTTTAGAACGTTGTAGTGGAAAGCAAACATCGAAGACCATGAGAAATGTATTACAGAAAGCATTATATTTGTCATATATGTCATCGGCACTATAAGTATTCTGCAACTTTCGTTCCTTAACGATGTTTAAAAAACTCGCTATTGCTGTTGGATTAACTTTCCTACATAGTTTGTAATTAAATGTGACATTTGTTTGAGTACAAAAGCCTTTTAGTGTTTAAGTTTGTGCATCATGGTCTGATAGGCCAGTCGCCCTTTTACTAATAGAATGCCCATCTAGTAATAAAGAACGAACAAAAATATTATCTATAGCTATGCTACTGTTCCCTTCACCCTAGTTGGAAAAAACAGTCTGCGTCAGATCATATGAATTTAGGAGATCTATCAAAATCCTTTTTCTTGCACAGTCATATGCAAAATTAATACTGAGGTCACCACATGCAACTAATTTCTGGTAATTCCTATAACGTGAATCAAGCTTGAACAGCAATGCTCTGAAGTAAGAGTTAATGGACCTATAAACTATAACAATTAGAAGTTTAGTTTCACTAAATTCAACCGCCAATTCAAATATCTGTTCAGTGGAGTGCTGTGATACGTCTATGGACTCAAATGAAATACAGTTTTATGCGTGCATGGCCGCTTCCCACTCGGCAAGGAACTCCTTGAAAAACAGCCAGCTAAACTATATTTTTTTTTGTTTGCTAATGACCACTTTGTCTAATTTTTCTGCCTCAGTAACCGTCCAATGGCTTAACTAATCTGCAAGTAACTTCAGTCACTTCAAGTAATATAAAATTTCACTTGGAAAAGTGATGTATTTTATTGTTGTTATGTTAAAATAAAACCAGTTGCTTATTTACTTAAAGTAAATTCAGTTTAGTTTTTCAATAATAAGAAGTAAAAAGCTTGCCTATTTCCAACCTCTGCATTAAATTACCCTAAGATGATTGAAAATCTTATTTCTACGTAACAAAGTTTCACTTACTGTCAGTCAGTTATTTTAGCAGCAACTTAATTTAACTCTGCCTTCACAATTTAGTATTTCAGATTAACTGTATACCTAGTGCTTTCTGATTCATTTATTTTCTCGTGAACTGTTGTGTTGTGGAAAGACGTGACCATCTTCTGTTGTCACGCCAGTGATTATTTGCTTCATTTTATTTGCCATGAAATTTCTTAGAATTCTGGCTATTCATTGCCCTAGTGGACCAGTGACCGTTACCACTTTTTTGCTAATCAGAAACTTTTGTATTAAATATCACGTGGTAATTTGAGCCCCCCCCCCCCTCCACATGTGATTCGTGAGCGATTGCACTAACTTCCGCCCATTTAAAATTATTATCAGTATTCAGATTAGGCTTAAAATAGATTCCTTCGTCAGAAGGGGCTGTTGTACACTATCCTTCTACTAACCGGTGTTATTTTTCTTCGGTAACGATAGCCTTACTCAATGAATTATTTCATTAGGCATGTGCAATCACGGTCATTAATATCGCAGTCCAATAGGCCGATTAGTAAAAGAGAGGTTACATAGTCAATGTTCCTCATATAGTTAGTTTTTATGCCAGAAATCAAATATTTACAGCCTCATTACACGTTTGATGGATCAAAAATATTAATCGTGCTGCACTGCATTAGACAGTTATCTTACCAAATTAAAATTTATCTTACCTCATTACATTGTGCTTACGTAGTATCCAATGTATTGTGTTCGTGAACATGTGAATGGGTGAGTGAGATGTATTTGTGGTGATGCGATTGCAGGGATGAACGTGTTTCCATCTTTTGTCCTGATTTCCACGTTTGTTTTGCTGAGATATTGCTGCGTCGTGTGCGAATCGGGGTTGTCAGCCAGCCTTGAAAATTCCTGTGATTACTGAGCTTTGTTTATGAGAAAAATTTTCAGTATATTTATCTTTCCCTTTTTCTTTGGTTACTTGTTTGTTGTGCATATTTTAGAGGGAAGAGTTTTAAAAAGACTCTGTATCTCTTTGTATTTTGCTCAACGACGTTCTGTTCACATGAGAATGTAACATGTGTCGGTGTACGTTTTCAACACAGTAGTGGTGACAAAATTGCGTAATAGTTTTGTATATGACAGTTTAGCGTGCCATTAACATCGTCCTCCCTTCTTTACGGCAGTTGCAGGTAAAAGATGTTTTTGACATAAGCTTCATATTAAAGTCATATGGTACTTTAAATTATTTAAGAAACGGTTCCACTGCGAATTATCATGGGTGCCGGAGCAACGCCATCGTACGCTTCAGGCACTCGTGAGGAAACTGATTCAGAATTTGATGGTAAATTTGGCATCATTGTCTGTATCAACAGTTAGAGTCCGTTAAAGTCAGAACATCAAAGGGCTATAAGAAAATTTACTACAAATGTAGCTACGCGCTCTGCTTTGACAAAGCACACTACCTTCTCCTAGCCTCATTGCGAGATTTGCACGACGATCTCTTGGAGTAAGCGCCACGACAGTACAAGCCTTGAACGGCACGCGTGTGAGGGTAGAATTATAAGGAGGCACGTTATTCTCAGAACATATGACTATCGATAGATAGCTACTGATAACGTCTGCGAAAAACATCATCCTTCCTCAGAATGCCTGACAAATTGTAGAGCACCCAGAGAGACAGGTGGAAACAAAATCGAAAATTGACTGGTGGAGAGGATAATTGACATTACTCCTCCCTTTATTGCACACACATTTATAAATAACTTGCCAGTATGAGCCCACTTATCAGTATGACGTTGCAACCCCTCTGGCCTGGATGCAAACACTACTTCGGTCGGGAAAGGTGTCAAAGGAGCTGGAGCCTCTCCTGAGGCAGGCTGATCCACAGCTGTTTTAACTGATGGATAACCTGGATCCTGGCAGTGGGAAAGTATTGCGACCGAGGTGGTCCCACGAATGTCCTGTGGGGAACAGATCTAGAGATCCTGCTAGCCGCCAGAATAACTCAATGTGACGCAGACGGTCCATATAGGCTCGTGGCACGTGTGGAAGAGCACTTTTCTGTTAAAAACACCGCGATGCCATCACGTTACGGGTGACGTTTCAGGACGCAGAATGTCCATAACGTACAATTGTGCCGTCAGAGTTCCCTCGGTCACTACCACTCGTGGTCTGAAACCATACCCGATATTTTTCCCACGGTAAATACAAGCGTAACAACGCAATGGCTCTCCAAAGCACTGGAGGAATGGGACCTCTTCCCAGGTCGCCACCATACTCGCCGACGATGGTCATATGCGGTACTGCAGAACCTTGATTCATACCGACACAATGCGACGCTGTTGCGTAGGACCCCCATTCATGACCTCTCTCAGATACAGCAGTTTGTGTTGAGGTGTTAACAGAATCCTATCCATGGGCAGTATATCCCTAATCTGGCTACTGCTAGTTTCCGTCCAACGATGTGGGATGCACAGAATATTGCAGGAAGTCCACTGCTTCTTCACGAATGGCAGGATTAGAAATGAAAGGGTGATGACGTGCTATGTGCGTTGCTCAGACGTGATCGTCCGGAGGCTTCACGAGTAGGTCTGCCCTTGGGTTGCCGTTCAGTCTAACTAACACTGTCACATCTGAATCCCCCCAAAAATCTGTATACTGCACTATTCGACGAGCTGACGAAATGGTGACAACAATGAAGCCTCTTTCAAAACTCTCTTAGGTACTGATAGCGCTGTCTCACAAGAGCAAACCGTATCTCCGTGTACTTCATAGTCATCACTCAACATCAAGCTACTCGTTATCCTACCAAGGTAGGCAACAATATGACACACGAGCAACGCTAACGCACTCGGTGGTCAGCCTTACTCTCACAGAGATTTGCAACTTTAATTGTTCACATACCCACCGATTGTGTATACCTGTACAACGTTACTTTGACAGCCGACCATGTCTTCTGGACGGTTGCCATTCTGCATCACGAAGTGTATATAGGACATGTGTGAACCATAGTGTGAGATGGTGAGGATGGATTCTTACGGTTTTGACACCAGGAACACATTTTTGGAAGTTGAAAGCTAATTGCCAGTTACAGTAATAATATCGTGGTTATTTGATTGTCAAATCATCCTGCTCAAACCAATTAGCAGATTGCGGGAGGAGGACCCTGAACAGAGTTTCAGGAAAACGCAAAGGTTATATCAGGTTAGTCAATCCATTTCTTAGTACACCTACATACTACCTTGTGGTAAAGGTCTTACAGTATTCCTACGACATCAAAATTTTAGTTTTATGGACTGACGGATCCTGTAATAATATAAGCTACGTGTCTGCAAGCTCGTGTGGACCTAATCTAACTGCTCATCTTCATTCATAGTTTTTAATTGTGTTTATAATGACCCTTACAAATGGGAAAAAGCAGATATGCAGTGATGTGAATAGGCGTATTGGATGCTTCATCACTTGAGCTTTAAGAAACGAGAAAATACTATATAAATGGTGTAGACATGACAGTAAATATTCGAGTAAATAACCAGGAGGATCATATAATACTTTTCGGAAAATATTAGTGTACGAAGTATCCTGAAATCTGAACATTACATACAAGTTTTACTAACTCGTTTGTCGTACCTCAGAAATCAGAAGTGAGAGTAGTATATCGAGGAGGAAACAGAAATACGATGGTCACCTCTGACAGTAAATTGTTGTGAGATGTTAAAAAAAAGAGAAAAAATATGTAATGGCAGAAAAAAGTGTTGCATTGAAACATACATTAACTGTACGTAAGCATATTCTTTTACTAATTATCTGAATTACTGAGAGACCTGTTGTAGTATGAAACTACATTTGAGATAATCGGGTTGTAGAAACTTAGTCTTTTGACGATGATAGTTTGTTTCATATTATCGTACTCTCGATACTGCCAGAATCGACATTCTCTCTCCTATTCTCTAATCAACACAGAAAACCACTCCTTTTATGGCTCAATCACTATTTACTTTTCCTTGAACGTTCTACCTCCGATGTTGAGCATCTGTATGGGCAGTACCATTTTTGCAAATGTGTTACTGTGTCTAGCGTAATCATGAAACGACAATTAAAGATATGGAACTAGTTACGCAGTTATTTTCACTGACAATCACCACATCAACGAAAAAGAAAAACCAACTCTATCCAACGGAGATTGTTTAAAGGGGGAGTGAAACGATGTACACTCCTGGAAATTGAAATAAGAACACCGTGAATTCATTGTCCCAGAAAGGGGAAACTTCATTGACACATTCCTGGGGTCAGATACATCACATGATCACACTGACAGAACCACAGGCACATAGACACAGGCAACAGAGCATGCACAATGTCGGCACTAGTACAGTGTATATCCACCTTCCGCAGCAATGCAGGCTGCTATTCTTCCACGGAGACGATCGTAGAGATGCTGGATGTAGTCCTGTGGAACGGCTTGCCATGCCATTTCCACCTGGCGCCTCAGTTGGACCAGCGTTCGTGCTGGACGTGCAGACCGCGTGAGACGACGCTTCATCCAGTCCCAAACATGCTCAATGGGGGACAGATCCGGAGATCTTGCTGGCCAGGGTAGTTGACTTACACCTTCTAGTGCACGTTGGGTGGCACGGGATACATGCGGACGTGCATTGTCCTGTTGGAACAGCAAGTTCCCTTGCCTGTCTAGGAATGGTAGAACGATGGGTTCGATGACGGTTTGGATGTACCGTGCACTATTCAGTGTCCCCTCGACGATCACCAGAGGTGTACGGCCAGTGTAGGAGATCGCTCCCCACACCATGATGCTGGGTGTTGGCCCTGTGTGCCTCGGTCGTATGCAGTCCTGATTTTGGCGCTCACCTGCACGGCGCCAAACACGTATACGACCATCATTGGCACCAAGGTAGAAGCGACTCTCATCGCTGAAGACGACACGTCTCCATTCCTCCCTCCATTCACGCCTGTCGCGACACCACTGAAGGAGGGCTGCACGATGTTGGGGCGTGAGTGGAAGACGGCCTAACGGTGTGCGGGACCGTAGCCCAGCTTCATGGAGACGGTTGCGAGTGGTCCTCGCCGATACCCCAGGAGCAACAGTGTCCCTTATTTACTGGGAAGTGGCGGTGCAGTCCCCTACGGCACTGCGTAGGATCCTACGGTCTTGGCGTGCATCCGTGCATCGCTGCGGTCCGGTCCCAGGTCGACGGGCACGTGCACCTCCCGCCGACCACTGGCGACAACATCGATGCACTGTGGAGACCTCATGCCCCACGTGTTGAGCAATTCGGCGGTACGTCCACCCGGCCTCCCACATGCCCACTATACGCCCTCGCTCAAAGTCCGTCAACTGCACATACGGTTCACGTCCACGCTGTCGCGGCATGCTACCAGTGTTAAAGACTGCGATGGAGCTCCGTATGCCACGGCAAACTGGCTGACACTGATGGCGGCGGTGCACAAACGCTGCGCAGGTAGCGCCATTCGACGGCCAACACCGCTGTTCCTGGTGTGTCCGCTGTGCCGTGCATGTGATCATTGCTTGTACAGCCCTCTCGCAGTGTCCGGAGCAAGTATGGTGGGTCTGACACACTGGTGTCAATGTGTTCTTTTTTCAATTTCCAGGAGTGTATTAATTGACCTACTCGGAAATATTTATTCAATATTGCTAAACAGATATTTCCTAAATCTGAAGTTATAACGAGGTGCTTTAGGGTTTTAGTCATGTTACACTTTAGAGAGACCATCACACTGGGTGGTGTGCTGTCTGGTACCAGGACTAAGGTACCCAGATTTAGAGCTGACACTTTCGCTGTTAGAAAGTAGGCCATTGCTCTTACTTTTGCTGCACTATGTTGTGCCTTTGCTTCCTCGGTCTGTTTTGACATAATGGATAATGGAAAAGATCAATCAAAAAATATATATGGCATGAGCTGTGCGAGAGTCTTTATCGATATCTCCCCTTTCGAGTAACGTCTCTGTTCTGTTGGCTGGAAGCAGCGGCTCGGGTGTACCGCCAGAGAGATGCAACATGACGTTTCGCGAGGATAACACGCAGCCTCTCACTGGTTATGGGCCTTGACAAGGAATTTAAAATTTTGGAAGATAGTCCAGTGAAGTACCTTGTTTTCTAAAGGCTTCTATTCAAGAGCTGCTTTATAAGTTTTGGTAACTTACCTGAAATGTAGTTTGTTGCTTGAGGCGGGTAGTTAAATTTTGATGTTCAGTGTTTTGGTAATTTAATCGACTGCTGTCACGGCTACCTGCAAAATGCCGTTTTCTAAATTTTTGCTTAGCTTCGTTGTTGCCGATAGTAATCGTATTAAATTTCTATTTAAAACATTTGTTGTCTTGAGGGTACTTGGTGAATTACTGTCTTTCTTTTTTTGTTAACTTTTAAGGTAGCTTATAGTTGCAATTGTTTTTCATATTTTATTGCTTGAGCACCCATTGTTCTGAGCGTCTGCCGGAGCGATAAGGTTTGTAAAGTGTAAATTGCTTTTCTGCAGTGTCTGCCGGGAACATTAAGAGAGCTAGAACTACATTTTACTACTGATATTTGATATTATTATCAAATGAATTTATTTGATCCAGCAGCTTACCACTCACCAACTTATCGTTTCATGGAAGTCCACAGGTTGGCCTGTATAATGGTTCTCTTCACGAACATATTAACTTAAAATCGTAACACTCGTCACATTTTTATTAGCCTATTTGTAAAGCAAACATATTAAAAGTTTGAGCAAAAACTGATAGTAATTGCTAGATTATAGCGTGATAAAATTTTCAGCCTTGGCACACCTCTAGGACGATTGAACACTGGGTGTCTGCAAAGGATCCCAGAAAAATTAAACTTCGAAACTGCTGTATGAGAAAAAAGATTTTCTTTGTAAAAGCAGCTAAATACTTCACGGTTGGAGCAAGTTATAAATATCTGGTCTTCTACGCTAAGATTTAGCAGTGCGTTGGGTCGGTGCATTTAGAAGGGGCAGTGCGATTGCTCTCCATTTGTAATCGACCCTTAAGCTATTCGACAGATAGTGGTTTACAAGCTGCGACCGACGCTAACTAGAGCAAATGGCGGTAGCGATATAGGGCCAATGTAGCAGATGGTCGTTCCATTAACTGCACAATAAACGATCAACCGAGATCGTCATGGCGTATTCTATGGACAAATGCAGTGGAAGTGCACATAAACATATTTTCGATTGTCAGAGCTGCCCCATGATAACGGCACGATGTGCTGCATTATGGTAACCGTTGAATTCATGTGTCTAATGCTACTTGAATCACATTAATTGGACTAGCCCTTATGATACAGTACTTCCAAGACTCAGGTAGCTAACCTTCATTCGCCGTCTGTCAGATTATCAGGTCCAAATAATATTATGACATGATCTGTGAAACTTTAAACACAAAAAGCGGTACGTTCGACTAAAATAAATTTTTGAGCGTAAGGTACAAGACGACGTACAAAAGTGTAAACGATATTCGAGAGGTGTCAAGTTGCGCGAGCTAGAATTAGAGGCTCTAAACGCTGAGGTCGTGGGTGCTGAGATCTCCCTAAGGCTAGTGTTTCGCAAAGAAATAAGCTCCTGCGTATATAGATTATCTTGTTTGTTAACAGATCCACTACTTGTGAGAGCAAAGTTATCTTCTTGATGTCACTGTTTTGTCAACGATACAGGTCTAACCCTTCCGTTGGCATCTCAGGCTATTCTATTGTCAACAAAAACTCCTGTCTCTCCCCCTCAGATTTAGTGAGGTACCCCGTCAAAAACTGAACACAGAACACAGATCAAGCACTTAAACACCAAGAAGGTGTATGAACTGAAGAAAAAGCAAAATAGCAACAGTGAACGCTCCAAGCTTAAGGCGTACAACATCCAGCAAACTGCAAGAACTACGGCATCATGGTTGTGTAGTCACCGTTCTGTACTGCAAAGCGAGGAATCCGTGTTTAAAATCTCTGTTCTGCCCCATTTCTTTTCACAGATAAATGAAGTGTCTGTCCGGCCATTGACATGTCTGTCCTCCTTTTGCAACCTCGGCATCTGTCATACTGCACACTGGTTATACAACTGTGAGTCATGTGTGAACAATATTTTACCGTTGCAAGTAAATGTAATGAATAGACGAGATACAAAATAGACCTCTCACAGAAATGAAAACAACAAATAAATAGGGCTGAACTATGTAGCAATGTTGTTCAATGTTATTCAATCTGTATATTGAGCAAGCAGTAAAGGAAACAAAAGAAAAATTCGGAGTAACTATTAAAATCCATGGAGAAGAAATAAAAACTTTGAGGTTCGCCGATGACATTGTAATCCTGTCAGAGACAACAAAGGACTTGGAAGAGCAGTTGAACGGAATGGACAGTGTCTTGAAAGGAGGATATAAGATGAACATAAACAAAAACAATACGATGGTAATGGAATGTAGTCGAATTAAGTCGGGTGATGCTGAGGGAATTAGATTAGGAAATGAGACACTTAAAGTAGTAAAGGAGTTTTGCTATTTGGGGAGCAAAATAACTGATGATGGTCGAAGTAGAGAGGATATAAAAAGTTGACTGGCAATGGCAAGGAAAGCGTTTCTGAAGAAATTTGTTAATATCGAGTATAGATTTAAGTGTCAGGAAGTAGTTTCTGAAAGTATTTGTATGAAGTGGTTCAAATGGTACCAAAAAAATGGCTCTGACTACTATGGGACTCAACATCATAGGTAATAAGTCCCCTAGAACTTAGAACTACTTAAATCTAACTAACGTAAGGACATCACAAACATCCAGCCCCAGGCAGGATTCGAACCTGCGGCCGTAGCAGTCCCACGGCTCCGGACTGCAGCGCCAGAAACGCACGGCCACCGCGGCCAGCTGTATGGAGTGTAGCCATGAACAATCAATAGTTTGGACAAGAAGAGAATAGAAGCTTTCGAAATGTGGTGCCACAGAAGAATGATGAAGATTAGATGGGTAGATCACGTGACTAATGAGGAGGCATTGAGTAGGATTGGGGAGAAGAGAAGTTTGTGGCACAACTTGACTAGAAGAAGGGATCGGTTGGTAGGACATGTCCTGAGGCATCAAGGGATCACAAATTTAACATTGGAGGGCAGCGTGGAGGGTAAACATCGTAGAGGGAGACCAAGAGATGAATACACTAAGCAGATTCAGAAGGATGTAGGTTGCAGTAGGTACTGGGAGATGAAGGAGCTTGCACAGAATAGATTAGCATGGAGACCTGCATCATACCAGTCTCAGGACTGAAGACTGAGACAACAACAATGTTGCAATAAAGGAATTGCAAAAAGGAAGGCAAGGTCATGACATGTGGTACTTGCGTAGAGCAAACAGGAGATACGTACGTCCCGAGGTGCCTTCGTTACATCTCACTGTTGCAAACAGACGTTCCACGACTCAGACACAAATTTGAACACAGCGAACAGACAAGTCAACAATCGGAGGGGCAATTCATAATTTTTAGGAAAAAAAAGGAGCACGAGGGACATTTGAACACGAATCTTCCTCTTCGCACTCCCATACTGCGACCACGCAACCACGCCGCCGTCGCTGCCCACATGCGCTCGACGTGAAACACGTTTAGCCTGGTCGGTTCACTGTTTCTATTTTTTTTTCTCATATCAGCACACCTTCTTCCTGTTTACATGCTTATCTGTTTTCAGTTTTTGAGGGGCTATCCACTGGGTCGTTTTTTCACTAAATGTGAGGGGGATGCGATGGGAGTTTCTACTATGAGGAGAAAAATAAACTTTTTATCATCTTATTGACACCAGGGAATAAGTTAACAACCTCAGTTCCTCTCTTTTCTTTCTTTTTTCCTATTTGACCTGCCGTTACGGTGTCTAACAAAGTACATCATAATGACGACACCTCCTGTTTGGTTCATAACTGTTTTAAATTAAGCTGACATCAATTTTCCTCATGATGCAGCATATCCCCTAAAAACATAACAAAAACATAATTTACTTTAAAGTAACAAAATAAAAGAAATTGTATAGCTGTTATTGTTATGTATATTAAAGACATGGGAATACGAACCTTCAACCAGATTTATGAAGACAATGTACTTTGAAAGTCACAGGTGTATTTTGCTGATCTAATGAACTGATATTACATCAGTTAAGTTCGTCAGTTCTAAAAGTAACATTTACAAGTATAGTAGTAAGCGTGTGTCAGCGCTGCTGTTCTTTCTGTGTAGCTTCATCTGGAGTGAAACAGTCGATGGCATTAAAAGATGATCGTCTTTAAGTGTACAGTTGTATCATCGTAAAAAACATAAATCTCTACGACTGCATCCTATTACTACGACGGTTGCATTGCCCTTTGCACATTTTTTTAGGGCTCTGTACCTCAATCGGTAAAAATGGAACCCTTCTGGGATCGTTATATTGTCTGCCGTCTGTCTGTCTGGGGGGGGGGGGGGGGGGAGATTAGTGTGAGTGAAGTACTCAACAATGTAGTTGAAGGGGTGTCAGACAAGATGGTGAGAGTAACGACGCAGAAAACGGGCGTGGAATAAGCGGTGAAGTGCTTGCTGGAAACAGAGAAGTCGCGGTATCGAATCTTTGTCGAACCACGGACTTTTAGCCTTCGTTTTAATCTAGCCTGGGCTTGATCTTTCAACGGTGTGAGGAATACCAAAACAAAAAGCGGTTCGTATAGCAAGTAAACTGTAGGTTCCCAATCCCAGTTTGGAGGGGGAAGGTTGGCCAGGGACAGTCAAGTCGCTAAAGTGGCGGCCAATAGAAAGGTTTGCACCAGACCAAAGAGTCACGTGAAATTATTATTGTCACCCATACACATAATAAAGTTTCTACAGAACCCTTAGAGCACGAGTCCTTCTCTATCTGATTTTATTTACACCAGTGAATTCTTATTAGTTCTCAAGACGTGAATCCTGTGAGCAAAAAATCGAATTTCCTGACATGGAGCTAATGCTACAAAGATGTTGCAGCAACGCCTACATGAAATGAGTTCTATGAAAGTATTATTTTCGTTAGTACTGTTATTACTGGAAACTTTGTTAAAGAACTCTCACGTTACTAGTCATAAGGTTTTTCTATGATTCGTATGTATAAGAGAAAATTAATTCATTGTCACTAGATAATGAATTATATTATTTCAGAAAACGTTTATTTGGGGCCCATGCAGACAAATATAGTCACATTTTTGCTTTACTTCTAGTTAACCACAAGCAAAAACTAGCTTTATGGCTGAACGTTTTCAGTTGGGATTGAACTAGCTTTCCAGAAAACTTGCTACGTCTGAACAACGTGAAAGCGTCCAGGAGAGGGTGGATCACGTTAATCAAATGATCCACCGCGCCGCTGAAGCATCCATTCCGCAGCCCTCAGGCCAGGTGAAAAGGCAGCCTGCAGTCACGACCAGAGGAGTGGCGCTGCGTACTTTCACGTGCCAGCAAACTGCAGAGGACCTTGCACCCTTTCGGGTAACAAGGGCGAGATATCGCAGAGTTATTGGGGAGAACAGACAGTGGCAACAGCTCCTGGCAACCATAAACTGTTCCACTGACAAGGGCAAGATTGCAAGTTCAGTCTTTAGTAAGGGTCATTTGAAAGCGTTATGGGAAAAGTTATGACGATAAAAATGTCGTCTGCTAATGACTCACCAAGTGGATGAGGAGTGTGACAAAAATGACTGTTCGAGAGGAGCACAGAGCAACTTTCTATGGAATGCATGTATTACACTTCACAATGTGGACATCGTCGACATTCAGGAATTGTTCAAAACAAACAATTAACTTGCACCATGAAAACCGAATGGAAATTGGGGCTACGATGGACACAAAGGTTCACAACATCAAGATCGAAGCGAACTCCTTTGACGTTACAAACCGTGCAGGACGTTCAACTAGATATCACTCTTAAAGACTGCATATAGAATCATATTGGTGTAACGAACGGTGAGAACTGATAGCGTGTGGCATACAGACGAATGCAGAGTCAGTCCTGGACTTTACGTGAAAGTGGCTATCCTTTAAGGCTTAGCAGCAGATGGTGTAGTGATACGTTTTATAAGCACGAAAAAAAAAAAAACAGACATTCAGAGGCTCAATTTGTCCAGTGGTTCCAGGACATATGAACTGCTGAATTGCAATGTCACCCATTTTTCAAACGGGATAGTTTGCTCTAAAGGAGTGTGATTTTAACACGCAGACCAGGAATCAACCAAAAGCAAATTATTTTCCTAGCTGTTGGCCAATAACACTGCTCATAGAACAGTTGTAGTTCTCTTACACCACTTTTCCCACTCTTTATTTCTGTGACGTAAATATTCCCTGCTGTCCTTGCAAGATCACGCTCACGTTAAATAATGGTAGGGGTAGAGTACCTCCAAACTTCCGCAGCACAATAAATAACTTTTCAGCCAATTTACCACCCAATTTATCAGTTGGCATTACTGTATACGAATGTGTTCAAGCCCTGATGATAGTTGATATTGACACAACTCTCTTTATACCTCTAATTTCCATGTTTCCTTTCATATGTATTTTCTGTTCAAATCTCTATTGACCGCAGTTGAAAACAAATACGTTACTGAGGGATGGGGTACGTTTGTTCCTCAGTTAAACCATACACAGTAACCTCATGCTGTGCTAATCATTTGATACGTCCAGTCCCGCCCCCTGTTGCCATTAGCAGCCGATATTGTGGTTGCATGGTAGACAATATGTGCTGTGTCGAATGCCGCTAACATCGTTGGCCTTTACGACCTCATGCTCAAGGGGTTCCTTGTAAGAGTAATGCCATATGGGAGACCATCAGGAGGATTTATGGGAGTAGAGGAAGGACCTTCGCGGCTGCTGTAATGGGGAATGGCAGTGTCCAGACCAACGAGCCATACACAGAGACTGGCGGCTTATTTCGCCACGGTTACCGCCACTGCCAGTCAGGATTCAGCGCTGCAGAGTGGCTGTTCGGACTTCAGTTTCACCACAGATGGAGAATACAGCTGCTACTTCTCCATTTAGAATTGGGGCAGTTGTTCTTAACTTTAAAGACACGATGAGGATTGTCGGCCTCACATTTGACTCAAAACATACATGGTGCCACACGTTAGAGAGCGGGAAAGGCAGTCCTTAAAAGCACTATTTTCCAATGCCTTAGTCATAATTTATGAGAAGCAGAATCGTCTGCTCCAGTTTTGTAGGACTTTCGCGCACTTTTGGTTGATTATGGTTACATGAAGTGTGGGTTTTAATGGCTTATTTAAAAATGTTGGAAGTGGTGCACCATGAATGAATTAGAATGGCCACTGTGGCCTTTCGAACCTGAGCCGTAGCGGCTGGCAGCAACAGTCAAACGCTGCAGTTGGTGAAGTCAACTATATGCTCATGGCAGTCCCCATTCCGGTCTCTCCAACTGGATAAAGTGGCCCTAGCCTACCTCCGAATGGGGCACTGTCCTCTAACGCAACGATTATCAGCCTTTCCAGAGAATCCCCCAGTCTGTGACGCCTGTGGCATGCAAATCACTACATGCTACATTGTAACAGAGTGTTTCGTTTTGTGATAAGTAAGCAGAAGGAAATTTAATAGGGGATGGGCGCTCTGCTGATGAGTCGAGGTAGCCAGTGCCAATGCCAATCCTGCATGCAGATTGTAGGTGAACTTTTCCCACAATTGCCTCAAACCAGATAAAAATAAAAATCTGTTCTGATGTTTAATATCTTCTATATCATGTGTTGTAGGACATAAAGAACGTCGACGGTAGCTCGCATTAGGTGCCCGGTAGTGGTATACTTTGCTGACCTGCTGCTGCAGTCAGGCAGCCTTATGCCTACAGCCTGCGCCCAAAAACTTTCCTTGTCAACGGCATCACAGTCACAACAGTGGTTCCTGACATTAGCCCAAACATTGAGAAAGAAACCACAGCGGAGAATATATAACTGAAAGACGTAAGTCGAAACAAGGCCCCGGGAATAGACAATATTTCATTAGAACTACTAATAGCCTTGGGAGAGCCAGCCATGACAACTCTTCCGAGATATATGAGACCGGCGAAATACCTTCAGACTTCATGAAGAATATAATAATTCCAATCCCAAAAACAGCAGGTTTTCACAGGGTTAAAATTACCGAACTATTATTGTAATAGGTCATGATTGCAAAATACTAACATGAATTCTTTACAAACGAATGGAAGAACTGGTAGAAGCTGACCCTTGGGTAGATAATTTTAAATTCTGTAGAGATGTTGGAACACGCGAGGCAATACTAACCCTACGACTTATCTTAAACGATAGGTTAAGCAAAGGCAAACCTACGTTTCTAGCATTTGTAGACTTAAAAAAGGTCTTTGACAATGTGGACTTGGATGCTCTCTTTCAAATTCTGAAGATGGCAGCTGAAAAACTACAGGGAGCGAAAGGCTCTTTACAACTTGCACAGAAATTTGCAGTTATACGACTCGAGGGGCATGAAAGGGAAGGAATGATTGAGAAGGGAGAGAGACATGGTTGTGGGCTATCCCCTACGTTATTCAATCTGTATATTGAGCAAGCAGTAAAGGAAACAAAAGAAAAATTTTGAAAAGGAATTGAAATCCATGGAGAAGAAACAAAAACTTTGAGGTTTGCCGATGAGATTGAAATTCTGTCAGAGACAGCAAAGGACCTGGAAGAGCATCTGAACGGAATGGACAGTGCCTTGAAAGGAGAATGTAAGATGAGCACCAACAAATGCAGAACGAGAATAATGGAATGTAGTCGAATTAAAACAGGTGATGGAATTAGATTAGGAAATGAGACACAAAGTTTTGCTATTTGGAAAGCCGAATAACTGATGATGGTTGAAGTAGAGAGGATATAAAATGTAGGCTGCCTATGGGCGAGGAAAGCGTTTTTGAAGAAGAAAAATTTGTAAACATCGAGTATAGAGTTAAGTATCAGGAAGTCATTTCTGAAAGTATTTGTATGGACTGTAGCCATGTAGGGAAGTGAAACATTGACAGTGTAGACAAAAAGAAAATTGGAGGTTTCGAAATTTGGAGCTACAGAAAAATGTTGAGCATTAGGTAGGCAGATCACTTAACTAACGAGGAGGTTCTGAATAGAATTGGGGAGAAGAGGAATTTGTGGCACAACTTGAATAGAAGAAGGGATCGGTTGGTATGATATGTTCTGAGGCATAAAGGGATCACCAATTTAGTATTATAGGAAATCGTGGAGGGTAAAAATAATTGTAGAGGGTGACCAATAAATGAATACACTAAGCTGATTCAGAAGGATGTGGGTTGCGGTAGTAATTCGGAGATGAAGAGGCTTCCACAGGATAGAGCAGCATGAAAAGCTGCATCAAACCAGTCTAGTTTCTGGACCACAATAACAATAGTATATATATTGTGTGTGTACCGCCATATTGCCCGTAGTTGCCATCCAATTTCTGTGGGTATTTATTCCACCCTTACAACTACATGAAAGTGCTTGTTTTTCTCACCAGACGCGTTCCGCTTCATTCAAGTACAGCATCATCAGTGGTATGTAATTAAAGATATTAAAACTGGTAACAGAGGACAAGTGGGAATGCTTGACAAGGCTTATTGCCGCCATATTGTCCGTAGTTGGTCGCGTTTTTCGAGGAATAAACGCGTTCTCTTGTAGTCGTCACGACGGAACAAAAATACCCACGGGAATACACAGGGTGTTAAGTTCAGCTGGCGAGACGGAAATATGTCGAATATGTCCGAAAACTTAATAGTCATATTTCGTTAGTCTCGGAGGGGGATATACAATGATACCAAACTCAACCCTCACCGCATCTCATGTATGGGTTTGGTAGGGGGAAACTTTGAAATCTTAAATGGGAACCATTTTTACTGCATATTCGGATTCTACGGAAAAATACGTAATTTATGTTTGAGTCATAAATTTCGTTGCATTAAAGATGGCGCTGAATAGGAAAATCAAAAAGGTAGAAAATCAGATGTTTCAAAATCGTATCCAATGCTATTTGAATTAACACATCAACTCCACGGTGCGAGGGTATGACAGGCAAATATTTCAAACCTTTAATAGGACTGCACTGCCTGTTATGATAAGTCGCAGTTCGCTACATGGCCATAGTGGCGTGTCGGGCAGTCCACTTATCGTTTTGTCGAAGGAATAAAACGTTGAGAAGGTGGTTTCCCATTCAAATTTATGAAATATTTCCCTATCCTACCCTCGCACCGAGGATATATGGGGTTAATTCAAGTGAAATTGGGTAGTGTTTTGAAACACGATTTTCTACCCAGTACAATTTTTCCGATTACAGCACCATCTGTCATGCAACTAAAAGAGTGTTCCAGCCAAAACTTAAGTAAAATGGGAGTTCTCATTTAAGATTTCAAAGTGGCCTCCCTGCCCCAACGCACGGGTTGCGGTGGGCGGTCTAGTTTGGAATCACTGGATGCTCCCATCACAGACAAATATATTTTATCTATGAACTGTTTGGATCCCAAGTGTAGTTTTCTAGATATTTCATTGTCTTCAGATAAACTGAACTCCCTGTATATAGACAGCTAACAGAATTCCTAGAATGTAGGCATTCACGGTCGGTGTTTTCTTCAGTTAAAATTTCTGGGCTGAGAGGCTGTGGTAGATGTGTAAAACGGCACCATGAACTTTTTCTCCAACTTCTGGCAATATCAGACAAAACGACCTCTCAGTCCGGAAATTTTAACTGAAGAGTTAACAGAATCGTTGTGACATAGGCACGGGCAGTGTTTGTGTCATAGCTAGCTGCAAGAGAAGTGCACTTCCTTCAGGGATCGTAATGTGGCTAATTACATTTGTTCTAAGGAACAAAAGAAATATCTGGTGAAAAAAGTTGTGATTCCTCTAGAAGTTTGAAAGATCAATAGAAATTTGTTTTCACTTTTTCTTTGACTTGTGTATTTCAACTGGTGTGTCTTTTTCTATCTATTTTTTATGAATGTAAACTTATTTTTCGGAACTCAAGAAATTATAAGCTCAAGTAACTCAGTTAAGTAATCTAACTCTACCATGTTAGATAAGCCTAGAAAGGTGATGTCTGTGGCTGTATTCACAAAAGGAGTTACCTTCTAGCACGGATTTTAAAGAAAGGTATGTAGGAAAAGAGAATGATACAAACGTGGCTTACAAGATCCAGTTTTTTCTCTTGCATGAAGCGCCTTTTTTTCTAGAATGAGATACCAGCAATAGGTGGCCAAAATTGTTGGTGACCACTGTCCTTCGTACCATTTTCCCACGCTGGATATGTCCTTATTCAGTATTCCTACGTGTTGGTCTGGGAAGAAGTCAGTGTAAGAATGTAGGTATCTTTACAAAAAAAAAAAAAAAAAAAAAAATGGCTCTGACCACTATGGGACTTAACAGCGGAGGTCATCAGTCCCCTAGAACTTAGAACTACTTAAACCTAACTAACCTAAGGATATCACACACATCCATGCCCGAGACAGGATTCGAACCTGCGACCGTAGCAGTCGTGGGGCTCCGGACTAGAACCGCTCGGCCACCACGGTCGGCAATACCTTATTTACAGCAAGGAATTGGAAAACTCTCAGTGTGTGGCACTGGCCTTAGTGCAGAAGGTAGGTCTGGATAAATAATTTGTATCTTTGATTTCTTGTTTTTAACTCCCCGAATATTCATCACACAAAAATAATAACCTGAGATATGTTCTTTACATTCTCTCCATACCATAGGTACAGCAAATAACAGAGCGTTTGCTTTTCTTTCGCCAAGTTAATTAATTTACAACAGCAAGTTGCACTACGTATACATGGCGCGAATTCTTTACCCTGGTATCTATCGGCTATTAAAAATAACACGTCTAAGACTTAGGTGTAACGTGTAAAATTCTCTTTGTGCTACTTGCAAATGTCAATTACCCACAAACACAACAGAAATTGTTGGGACTACTACATCGGCAGCAGCGCAGGTGAGGCATTTTCTGGAAAACAAAACTAATCAGTGTTATCTTTAAATTATACTGTATAGCGACGTTCTGAAAGATTTCGCTGTGGCATTTATAGATAAGAGAAAGGCCTGGGATATTTTGTGGTTCTGCTTAGCGATATTGGATAGGTAACGGGAGAACACATTATGTGTTCGGTCGTTCTACGCTCGAACAATTCGTCTTCCGTCCTCTCTATATGGCCTATGAAAGAAAGAAGCAAGTGTTCATGACAAGTTATGGTTATTCTGATGCGTTATGATCAAATCTGATAATGCAATTAAAGTCCAATTACAAGCTACCAAAAAATATCTTACGTTTTATCTCAGTTACGGTAGTGAGAAACATGTCTGTATACTCTGCAACAGCCACATAAAAAAAAGACACCACAGAATACGAAGAGGAATAATTTGTTTTACAGCAACATATATGTAGAGTTTGTTACCGGTTGGTTTCGTTAGCAAAGGTCGCTGACAAAAAGCTTTTATTAGCATTTTAATTACAAAATGTATTTTACACAGAAATTCACCTCGTATCACAGTATTAATATGTTTCTGTTGGTGTATGTTCATCTAACACTTAAGACGATTATGAAGTTACATTGGGGCAATCCATACATGTATTACACGGCTCGCATATGTGACGCTATAATCCGTATTTACTCCCTCCCTTCTTTCTAACTTGCTTACTTACTTGCTACTTCTTGTATTACGAAATAGTATGATTAATCACTTCGCAGGCAGAAACATTTTACGTTTGCTGACAGTAACTAAGAAGTTAGGTTTCATGAAATATATGACTCTGGCGCCACACATTCGGGATGTAGTACCAACATCTGAACACTAAAACAGTTGTCATAAACACAAAAGTTATTATTATCAACAATTATTTACAAAATTTTTACGTATTTACTACAGGTAATTTTTTTATATATGTTGCAATTACCAGAAAACTACCCCTTTATAACGACGTTCTGATGTCAGATCTGAATTTCTCATTAAAAATTCATGTGAAGTCATGCACTTTTATCACGAAATAGAACCATTGTAGAACGATGTTTGTTGATCGCTGGCGGTATGAAGTAGCAAAATAGCTGTAGAGGAAAGAGATCCATTTTTCCCGCCCGCGTACAGGCGAGAACAGGCATGGTGTGTCGTTACGTTGGAGGCGCTGAAGGCGCCGCGTCGGTTCATTTATTTGTTTCTCACGTGTCAGACCGAGAATCCAGAGCAGTCGGCCGGGGCTGTAATTCCCAGCGAAATTTACGGCCAGCCAGATTAAGCAGTCAGGAGCAGCCGACTGCCCTGACGCCGCCAGCAGAATAACTTCTCAAATTACTTCTCCGAGCCAATTCCGTAGATATACAAAATGTTACGACCACGCTTCATAATCAGGCGTACTGTGATATGCCATACACGACCAGTCTGAGATAGGGAAATAAGTTTTTCTCCGGGTTCGGTTTTAGCTGAAAGTTCTCCAGGACCAGCATTTCTTGTAGTTTATAACTTTTTTAATTTCAGGTACTAATACCAGGAAAGTATCCTTATGATAGTGGTAAAAGTTGTAAGGGTCCGAAGTATGATTTTCATTGGACGCTGGAGGCATTCCTTCATCGAGGTGCGACCCGTCACTCCACCCCCCCCCCCCCCCCAAAATCCTATAACCTTAACACCATCTGCATCCAAAATGATGTCAGTGAAGAGTTTTCAAGAGATTCGTATCATAAGAGCCCGAAACCACAAGAGCTAATTATTAACAGTGAGGGTAACCATTCTTTCTCTTTCTGTGTGCTTTGTGCTTTAAGAACTTCCGTCGTGTAAATGAGGATATTTATACAGTACTTTATCCACATCTGACTCAGTACCATCACATATGTTTCGTTGCTTTTAAAACAGTCTTGAAGTTCAGAAGAAGAAAAAATGTTAATAATATTGATACATCGATAGCAAAATTATTTATGTACATTTCTAGATTAGCATAGTGTCTCACCTCACGTTAGGGATGGGAAAAATCGACCCGTTCAAACCGATATTGGTATTTTATTGCCAAAGAACCGGTACTTCTCGATATTTGTTTGCTCTCGGTTATAACAGGAGATTATTTTTTACCAGTAACTGGGTGAAATGACCGAACTACCATGAGCCATAGCAACACTGCTGAAATTTTTCGTTTCTAAATAAACCTTTTTTAAAGAAAGAGTAATTTTTATTCGTCAAAAATTGCTTTGCATTGAAATATTGTGTTATTATAGAAAACCTGAATATTGATTAGTGCTATTTTAATAACAATGCCGACAGAAACGAGGAAAAACACATGGCATAAGAATTAGTACACCATTGCTGAGAAATCAATAACGTACCTGTTACCGTGTGTCGTGGCCTAGTAGGAGGTACGCACGTACATGCAGTGTGCAAAACTTGTTCCATCTGGTGTGTATGGTAGTTTCTCACTGTCGTCGTTGGACATCATTTGCATTACAAATTGACACCAGCCCTGATCTGGAAGGTGCTATATCAATGAAGTACAATGCTCCTTTTGCTTTAAAGAATTAAAAACGAGAGGAGCCACAACAAATTTTGGACGTAAGGAAAAAATTTAAAAGTTTAACATTCATCCATAGTTTACAGTAAAAATAGAGCACCTGGTCTGCTGCCTGTGTCTACATAAGATACCTTTAGGTCTGCTGCCTGTGTCTACATAAGATACCTTTATCTACTTGTAGTCCTTGAAAACGGACAAGTTTCCACTGCTCAGCACTGACTATTCGTAATGTCCCAATAGTGGTACGATCGCCGATTACAACAAGATTTTTGAGAAGAGTTTCACAAAATTAGAAACAATGGGAGAAGACTGGTGATTTTTTGTAGTAGTTAGCCACCTGCCACGTTAGAGTTTAGTAAATCCTCGTCGAAAATTTTGTAAAGGCCTCGTTTCTACTGAAGTGGCGGCCGAGTTGCCACTGTTGTTACGATAGGCCTAGTTTGTGAGTTCGTGAAACGGCTTTTGGTGCATTACACCGCTAAGACAATTTCTTCCTGTCACTATTACACAGCTATGCTGCAGGGTCAGGTAACAAGATAGATGAACGATGGTTCTTCAACAAACCAACAAATTTGTAACAAAGACACACAAATGAGGTACAACGTTTGCTTATCTTTGTGACTTATTGAATAATGAAGTCCGCAGTACTGCTTGGAATACAACAGAAGAAAGGCCATCAATGTCTAAATGCAAATAATCATAGGTAAACTTCTCAGCACATAGCAAATGCAATTTGCAACAACTGCCTGTTCACTTCCAAGAGTTTGTAAACGACGCTCCATGTCTGAGTCAGCTCTGGACTATGATCTGTAACTAAGTGGGCGAGAGCTTCTCTTCTATATTCCGTGTTGACCTCTGTCTGTTGTCGTCCGGTCATTGGCGGATTGTACCCGGCCGACAATTTGCCGCGGCGTAGTCGACATCTTCATCCGAAGCGTGACCCGTGGCGCTGGTGGAACCCGTGTATGTGGCGAGTCTCTACGGCACTGGCGCCAGCTTGCATCTCTGCACTCGTTGCTCTTTTTCTTTGGCTGTGTCTTGTTCTGACGACACAGTAAGAAATGTAGCTAATGGTGGACGGACTCAAGTTTTCTTTTGTGTGGCTATTTTATTTAATATTTTGATTCCCTGTATTGTAAGCAGGCCGAAATGGCCGAGCGGTTCTAAGCACTACAGTTTGGAACCGCGCGACCGGTACGGTCGCAGGTTCGAATCCTGCCTCGAGCATGGATGTGTGTGATGTCCTTAGGTTAATTAGGTTGAAGTAGTTGTTCTAGGGTACTGATGACCTCAGAAGTTAAGTCCCATAGTGCCCAGAGTCATTTTTTTGTATTGTAAACAAAATTTTTCAATCCTTATTCGATATTTACGTTTATTAGAGGAAATAATAGGGATAAAAAAACGAAAATCAGTTATTTCAGAAACTAGTTCTCTTGAGCGCCTTTAATAGCGTGGTTAAACTGACGTTGAGAAAAAAGCGATATAACCGAAAACTGGTTGTTTCATCGATAACCATCATCCCTACATGACGTGCACGAAGTTTTTGGCTACAAAACAGTGGACACCACTAAAGACTTTGAATAATGAAAACTTCCGGGTCCACATAAGTTCGTCTATGGCTGTTTTCATTGTCACACACAACAATAGAACAAAAATATTACAGATTACTCCACTACAGTTTTGACCTCACGCAGCGACAGTGGGTCAATGTCCCCCCCCCCCCCCCCAAAAAAAAAAGAAAAGAAAAAACCTGTCTGTGTTGCATGTGCCTTGTTAATAAGCATGCCTTTTGAGCTGTTGGGGCATCTTCAGATTCTCTGTAATTTGTAACAACACTCTTGTTACATAATAGTTTATTCGTGAGCCTGGGCCGGCCGGTATGGCCCTGCGGCTCTAGGCGCTTCAGTCTGGAACCGCGTGACCGCTACAGTCGCAGGTTCGAATCCTGCCTCGGGCATGGATGTGTGTGATGTCCTTAGGTTCGTTAGGTTCAAGTAGTTCTCGGTTCTAGGGGACTGATGACCCCAGATGTTAAGTCCCATTGTGCTCAGAGCCATTGGAACCATTTTTCGTGAGCCGGGCTAGCATCCATGAGTAGAATAACTAGGCTAAAGGTGAGAAGTAAAGTGATTCACATGCCTTCAGCAGCGGAGACCCTATTAGTCATGTTTAATAGTCATTGCTACGATTACGTTAAAGCGATAACCGCAATCACCAAATACAGGCATAGGAAAGCCTGAAATGGCAAGTGAAAATAAGTTTAAGTGTAAGATTACGATATTAATAACAAATTAAATCTGCTTGAGTGGAGGGTTAGCAAGCAAGAAAGAAACTCACTAAAGTGTAGCAAATAGAGTAGGAATCACAGTCATGTGTCACCGTGGTAAACAAATACTGCTCTAGACATTGCACACGCTAAAGCGAGAGGGCCGCACAGTAGACTGACGTGAGAGCGCAACTTAGTGAAGGCCTGGAGTGGCGGCACTGACAATAAAGAGGGATTCAAATAAAGTAAATTGCTGAACACAGTCTTTTAAATCAGGTGGAATACAATAAAATACTCTTAAACTAGACAAACTAGATGTAACATAGAAATTAACTATTGCAGAGAACTGCCAACTATTAAGATGGATCGAAATGTCAATACAAATGAATAGGGAGACGGTGAAGGGGAAAACGGGGGGGGGGGGGGGGGAGGTGAAACGGAAATGGATAGGAGATGGTAAAAATGTGGACTAATTAGTTAACTTGAAATGCATTGCCGAGACCAATTGGTACTGCAGCAAATTTAGTAAATAATATAATTATTTGAAATAGTAAAAATCATACAACGGCTTAGATCGCATAAAATATTTCTTTGTTTAAGACAACCGGTTTCGACAGGCTCTGCTGTCATCTTCAGGTCTTAAAAATCTTTTTGTTCTGAAAAGCGTTCACCTCAATTTGAAACTCACGCCAGGTTATCAAGTGGTTAAAAATCAACACGTGATTTGTCCATTTGACAACTTGGCGTGAGGTTCAACATGAAATGAACACGCTTCATAAAAAAAAAAAAGATTTTTAAGAACTGAAGACGACAGCAAAGTCTGTCTAAACCGTTTGTCTCAAATAAAGAAATATTTTGTGCTTTCTAGGTTGTTGAATAATTTTTAGTAAGTAAAACAGTTCACGTTTTCTGTACTCTCAAAATGAGGAAATGTTATCATTTATTTCGAAATAAACCAATATGAATAAAGCAAGTAGTACTCAGAGTACTCCTTCTGACAAGGGAATGGTCAGACTTGCCATGCCGAAACGTGTATTGCTTTTTTAGCACTGTTATTTAACTGTGCAAAAGGTTCACATGCAAAATTGTAGCTGCTGACATGAACTGGAAGTCACCTAAAAAAAATCACGAACATGGCTGTGTTTCCTGCTTGTCGCTTGCAGTGACGGCTGGCCACCCCTGGAAATGGCGAGTCGTGAGCGTTGTGGCCATGGTCGGGAAGTGCGGCCGTCTAATCGCGGCGTTCTTTAAAGAGGAATACCGCTGCACGGTTTTGGTGCAAAGGTGAAACGAATATTCGTTTCTGTGGCATGCACGTCCTTTTAATTTCTGGTTCGTATTTCGAAACATACCGTCCTGAAACTGGTTAGAGATGTGAAAGATGTTCTGTACATGTTCATCTATACTCCGCATGCCACTTTACGGGGAACGTTCTGTCTCCCCTCACAGGTGATGGCGAACCCTGTAAATGTTTTGCTGCTTGCCATGGAGATATACCACAGACGCCAAATGAAGCAATCAACAGAAAACACGTGGGAAGACTATGTGCTGTGCGACATGGTTGTTAAACTTCTAGACGAGTATGTGAATGGCGCAGACATGTGGTTAGAAACAACTGACACACTCGATATTGCAGACTGTGGATCTACAGACGGAGAAGACACCAACGAAATTTGCACTCATGAAGACTCATGATAGTGCTACGTAGCATCATCAATTATCTCCGAAAGTAACACCAGCAACTACAATTACCTTATCAGACAAAGAAAAAGCGGTGACGTATTGGTTGAACGAAAGTAGCAAGAAACGCCTATGTGTCAGTACTGTTCAAAATACGTATCGCTTTGTCTGTTCTGAACGTGAATTGTATAGATGGAAAAAGGAAGTCGCTGGACGACGTGAGAGTCGACTGGAAATTACGACGGAGATAAATGCGCGACTTTCTGAGTTATTTAACGATGCCAGACAACAGTCATTTAGTGTCAGCGATAAAACTTTGCGTGATTGGGCGTTAAAGATTGCCAACGCGATAGGCGCTAAAGAATTTACAGCTTCTCAAAGTTGGATTAGTGGCTTCAGAAGACCACATAAAATTGTGGCAAGAAAAATAACAAAATTTGTATTGAGAAACAGCTCAGAAAATGAAGTGACAAAAATCGAAATGATAGAATCTTTTCTTACGAATACAAAAAATAAGATCGCTAGTTTTAGTGAATCGCACGTTTACAATGCAGATCAGTCAGATTTTCAAAAAGAAATGAGTGCGAAAAGAACACTGTCATTCAAAGGGGAAAAACATATTGAGGCGATTGCGCAGTCCACGACTGCCTTCACCAATTCATACACTATAACGCCCATAATTTGTCTGGATGGTTTATTGCTACCTAAACTATATGTGTGTCTTCAAGAACCAACTGGACGTTTTGGACCATGTCTCAAAAGAACAATGTTCTACGCAAACAGTCTTGTGGTAGACACATCGAAGTCTGGAAAAATGGAATATGAAAACGTTACACTTTTCATGCATCATGCTTTTCTTCCGTTCTGCGGGAACAAATCTCTTCTCCTTCTAGATTCGTGGTCAGGTCATAAAAGATCTGATTCATTAAAAGCTGACAAAGAAGTAGAGATACTTCAGATTCCACCCGGCACGACGAACGTAATTCAACCTTTAGGCAGAATTTTTCCGTCAGTGGAAGGCATTTTACAGAAAACTAACAGAGAAAATTATTATGTGCAGATCACTGCAATTTCCTTTCTATCACCGTGACAATATTCTCAAGCTGCAATCAGTAGTACATTATCAATATTCCTCCCCACGGTTTCAGAATTTGATTAAATATGCGTGGCACGCCTCGAAATATACTGGTACTTGGCCTGATTCATTCCTAACACCAGCCCAGTTTTGTCTACGGACATCTAACAACGTCTGTGATTCGCAGGGCTGTCATATGTCGTCTTTGCTTGTATGTTCTTGGTGCACAAAAAACCTTTGTTTTGAACATTGTATCAATATTTCTCATTTTTGTGGTAATTACAAGAAATAAAATTTGGACGTGTTCTAAACCGTATATTTATTTGTGTCTATTTCATAGCTATTTGGAAAGAATGTTGTAGATAACATAACAGCCATATTTGTCAACGAATATTTAATTATCATACGATCGCTTTCACTGGGGGAATCAGCTCTCTCACTGCTGTGGCAAGAGACCGGCGCGTAGCTAACGCCACGTTGTCCCTAGATGGCGGTCGTATAACGTAGCGAGAGGGGTCAGGGTTGTACAAGAGGCAGTTATAAGCGCGGAAACCATGCGACAATAATGTCTTACTCCATAATATTGTTTACAGACTTCCAGGTCATGTCAGCAGCTAAAATTCTGCGTACAGACTTCTTTCAATGTTAACTCACAGTGGTAAAAAAAGGCAATACAGGTTTCGACATGACAAATATGACCATTCCCTTGTGAGTGCATCTACATCACCTTATTTTTGTTGGGGACATAACTTGCAGAATCACCAACCTACTTAAAAGCAAGGCTGTTAAAATCTCTTTCTCTATCCGCATTCGAATCGCGTACGAATTCATTCACAATGAACTACCAGTCAAAGATTCCTTTTACACGAGTCTAGAAACTCATTTACGCCCAGTGTTCCCGTACACATATGTGACAAACAGGTCGCGAGATTAAAATACATTTTCGGGAGCACTTTATCACTAAAAATTTCCCTGTAAGAAATGACTCTTCTTTCGCTGAACCTCTTAAGGCTCATGGCCATTGCGAACAGACGCCCGATTCACTCCAGATCCTACATATTACAGTACCTAAATTGAAAAAAATTAATCCACTCGGAAAATTTAGAGGTAACCAAATTTCTCAAGCTGTCGGAAAACTTGTTATAGTAACTGTAATAGCTAATTTCTATTTTACCACTAGTTCGTCTCTTTTAAAATTTTTAAGAGTATTTTTCTTCAGTCACATTATTTTTAGTTGCCTCTGTTCAGAACTTAATCTATTTCAATTTCTGTTTACTATCAGCGCCATCACAGAGGCTTTCAATAAATTTCGCTCTCACATCATATTGTTGTGAGACCCACTCGCTTTGGCATATATGTTGGTTCAAGGTGGCTCTAAGCACTAAGGGACTTAACATCTGAGGTCATAAGTCCCCTAGACTTGAACTTCTTAAACCTAACTACCCTAAGGACATCACACACATCCATGCCCGAGGTAGGATTCGAACCTGCGACCGTAGCAGCCGCGTAGTTCCGGACTGAAGCGCCTGGAAATCATATATGTTTTCTAGAGTTGTATTTGCTTAACACTGTGATACGTGGCTGTGAACGGTGATCTATCTTCGCATCCTATCGTGCCATAGTTTAGTGAGTTTCTTTCTCGATTCGTAATCCTACGCTCATGCAGATTTAATTTGTTTTTGATGTAATTTTACACCTTAACGTACGTTAGGGGTTTTCGGTTGGCCCTTCAGGCTTCCCTATGTCCTTATTTGGAGACTGCTGCTTTCACTTTAACGCCATCATAGCAATGACTTCTAATTACAACTAACTAATGCGGTCTCCACCGCTCTAGACAAGTGAATCATTTTACTTTACTGAAGTGTCCTATCGATCGTTGCTATATGGGTTCTCGAATAAACTGTTACGGTTGTTACTAATTACGGAGAATCTGAAGATGCGCTAACCGTACGAAAGGTTTCATTATTAATAAAACACAACAGGCTTTTTCCTATTTTTAGAACATTTACAAAAGTGTTAAATACGAGCATTTTTAGAAGCTTATGTTTTTGGGAGGATATGAGAACGAGGACAAATTATAGTTGAACTATCATTGTAGTTCTGTGGTACATAGGAGTGTAAGGGTTTAACATATCGTCGATGATGTAATGGAAACGGTGGAAAAACTCGAATTGGGGAAGGCCCATCCACATGTTGCCAAGGTTGCTTGGAGTGCGATGCAGAAGTTTCAATGGGAAGACCTTACACATCGTCCATACAGTCCCGGTCCCTCCCGATGCGATTTACTTGTTTTTGGAGCCCTGAAGAAAGTCATTCGTCGTTCTCAATTTGCTTCGGAGGAAGAGATGGACGCCTAGGAGCAATCACGGTTTCGTAGGCAGTCGCAAACGTTTTTCGATGAAGACATAGGCCACCATTTCTCGAAGCGGGATGAACGTATTAAAGGTTGTGGCGTTTACCTTTGAAATAATAAACAGTGTACTTACTTTTTTCCCGTGTGTCTCATTTTCATATAATTGACCCTTATATTAACACCACAATCTACGGAGATTGCTATGGACTCATATTACTCCATAAGCGTGGTTTTTACGCATCTTGTGTCGGTTTTTAAAGTAGATACGGTCGTTTCTCCTTTGGTAACGTAACGGTAAAACTACCTTAAAAATGTTAGGCTAGTCATCTATTTTCAGATTTTTAATACTGATTCATGCGATTATCTAATTAATGCTTATCCCTCTGATTTCAAGAGACGTAATGTGCGAAAGAAAAAAAAAACTGAGACATACATTCCTAACACATCCACTTCCCTGTACATCGTAATTTAATATTCTTACCTTCTTCTTGCAAATCGATTTCTCATAAGCATAGTTATCCTATGTCAAAAGAACGACAGAAATCATTTAAAATTGTAATATATTTATGTGTATTTGAATGGATCTTTCTCTAACAGCAATGTTATTAAAAAAAGCCGTAGTGGTTTTTAACTTATAAGTAATGCTATAGAGCTATTCTTGAATAGAGCACCGTCAAACAAAAGGAGCAGTGTTTGCGGAGCTCTTGTATGTATCACACGTGTGACTGCTATCGCCAAGTGTCACATGATTTTTCTTAACAATTTTGGGTTAGAAACGAATTAGCTATGTAGCCTTGAAGTATGTGTGGCATTTGATTATTTATTTACAATATAAACAAGTAGTAAATTTACAGTGTTTATTTTAATTAGTGAATTAGCATCCAACAAAGAAATAACGTTCGATCACTGAACCTGTGGATTTTCAACGCTGGAGCATGCAGTAGGGCACAAAGGTACACTGGCATTGATGCTCTTGTGATGTATACCAGATACATGGCGACACGTGCCTAAAATTTTCAAGAAAGCCGCAATGTAAAGCAAGCGTTACTAGAAAACCGAAAACACTACTTCGAGCTTTTAACTGTACCTTAGGTGGTTTACACTATTGCTGCCCCATTAAGTCCTCCCTGTCTTACATATGTGCATGATCTATAAAACGTAAAGTGTTACTGTTTTCCTTATCGCGACAGCTTTCACATTGGTTCACAGGAAATTTATGAGATTACTAATGTGTCAACTGAAGAACATCTAAAATGTGAAATAAAAAAGACTAGTACGATTAACATACTAAATCTTCGGCTTATCCCAGCAACGGCACATCGAATATAGAAATAGAAGTACCTCAGTTCTGTATATGGATAATAGGAGCATCTTTAGTTTTGGAAAAAAAGACAGAATTCGGATACAGAACTTTTTGAAAGCAACAGTTTGAAACAAAGCAAGAAATTGACGATCTGTGTCTACAGGGAGTCAAGTTGACAAACTTTAAGTTCAGTGCAGGTTGTTGGAAGTTTGGCCATCAAGCCTAAGGGTTTAATGAGAGAGGGAGTAAGGCAGGAAGTTTGTAGTGTTTGGAGTTGAGGACAGAGGTGGACGCAAGGGACGGGCACAAATTGTGTTGACCATAGCTCAGTCCTTCCGGACCATAGCTCCTTGATGTGCCAGCTACAAAGATACAGTTAGTCAAGTGGCAAATGTTTACGGAACAGCGTCACGTACATGCGTAATTACAACTCTGGTATCGTGTACGTCAGGTAGGCAGTAGTCTAAAGAGTTTCTTCAATACTTGGGCTTTTAAATATGAATTTCAATGAAATGAATATTGAGACAAGTTGAACCTTCGCTAATGACTTTATTTTTTTTCCAACCGACTTGCTTTCTTTACGAAAACTCACCACGCCGTTTTATAAATGGAACTCACTGTGAACAATGCCTCAATAAATTTCAATATAGTTCCAAAAGAAATACGATGAACATATTTCGGATGTAGGTTAGTTCGCATCATATTAATAGTCTGGTATTTCTGTGTATATTGTGTAATCACTATTAAGTTATGTTATATTCAGAGGAGAGAAGATATCCCTGGAGGAATTTAAACAGCTCTTCGCGGTGTGCATGGAATCTCCCTTCTACCATACATACACACCTGCGACAATAAAAAAAGGAGGCAATTAAATTTCACATTCAAATCATTAGAGTAAATTAAGTAAGTAACAAGAATGGCAGCTTGACTATGAGAAAAACATAACTCATTCGTTGGATTAATTGTAACTGATTCAGGTGGATTTACGTATCTAACAACAACAAATTTTCAACGAACTTATGCTGCTTTTATTCAGTCTGAAAGTATATACTTATTTGAGGATAAGCAGTATCTGTATGGTCTAACTATTACTTCTTTCATACTTATTGAAAACTTGTCTCCAATGTGAGTCTGTGCGTAAAGTCACAAAAAACAAGTTAATTAGACCTTTTTTTCTAAAAGATATCTTCCGGCACATAGCGGTCAATTTTGAACTGCATAATTTCACGTTTTTGAATGACACATAGTGTATGGAAAAGTTAGCAATATATGCTCCTGAATAATTACGAAATAACTGGAATCCAACGACGCTATATTGTGGGCAATAACGTGATATTCAGTATCAGTTGTGTGAATTATTTATGCGTGTAGGGTGAGCATCAACAAGTGAAGGTTTAGGTGATAGCGATATGAAGATAATTAATATCTCATTATATCATGAGTTATTCCCATCCAAAGAAACTCTAGTCCTAGAGTGAACCGTGTAAGCAGCCATTCGAGTAGATAATGAATACAGTGATGACGTAACTGATTAGAATGAGTAACATTGAAAAATATGATCTTTATTGGAGTTTCGCACTGCCAACCTTGGATCTGTTTCGTATTCCCGACTAATACTTCATCTGCATGTCCTGTGTGGCGACAGTAATCAGGTTTGTGACTGAGAAGACAGTCCACTGTCTCGTGCTTCGGAAAGAAATGCTTTCCAATTTTCCAAGTCGTCAGGAGCATGGAACTGAATAATCGGTAGAAATTTATTTGCTTCACAATGATACTGTTTCCAGGCACCACCTTACAGCCCCTATATTTGTTTTGATCATGAGAGATACCAGACCTTATGTGTGTGAAATCTTATGGGACTTAACTGCTAAGGTCATCAGTCCCTAAGCTTACACACTGCTTAACCTAAATTATCCTAAGGACGAACACATACACCCATGCCCAAGGGAGGACTCTAACCTCCGCCGGGACCAGCCGCACAGTCTATGACTGCAGCGCCATCAGACTTTATCTTATGGATTTTGTATTAAAGTAAGCTCCATTTTGTTATGGAATTAAGGTGGAACACGGTAGTGATAGCGATTTAACCGTTGGGACTGAAAAGCCTGCACTATCAAATACGTTGCTTTCCCACTGTACAGTTAAACTGAAGTTTTTACCTATTACAGTAGCATGATGAGGAGATTCACGCTAAGCAACCTATCACTACAGCTCAGCTGGTCTATAAAAATATTCGGTTCCCTTGTTTGACATACAATACCTTCATCTAGATTATTTCAGTTTTGAAATCTGTTAAAGCACGACTATACACAGCCAAATACTTTTATGGTAAAAAATGAGCTTTTTTCTTTTTAATGTGAGTGATCAGTATTCTGACTGGTTTGATGCGGCTCGCCACGAATTCCTATCCTGTGCCAACATCTTCATCACAGAGTATACTTGTAACCTACGTCATCAATTATTTGCTACATGTACCCCAATCTCTGCCTTTCTCTACAGCGTTTACCTTCTACAGCTCTCCCTAATACTATGGATATTATTCTGTGATGCCTTAACGGATGTCCTATCATCTTGTCCCTTCTATTATCCTCTTCTATTCCCCGGAGAACCTCCTCATTCCTTATCTTAGAAGGTCATCATCTAATTTCCAACATTCTTCTATAGCACAACATACGAAATGCTTCGATTATCTTCTGTTCTGGGTTTCCCACAGTCCATCGTTTACTAAAATACAATGCTGTACTCCAAAAGTTCATTATTACAAATTTCTTCTTCAAGTTAAGGCCTATGTTTACTAATAGTAGACTTCTCTTCGTCAAAATGCCCTTTTTTGCCAGCGCTAGTCTGCTTTTGACATCCTCTTTGATCCAACCGTCATGAGTTATTTCGCTGCATAGATAGCAGAATTCCTTAAATTCATCTACTTTGTTGCCACCAATCCTGACGTCAAGTTTCTCGTTGTTCTCATTTCTGCCACTCCTCATTACTTTCATCTTCTTTCGATCTACTCTCAGTGTATATACTGTATTCATTAGACTGTTCATTCCATTCACCATTTTCATCAGCGAATCTTATCACTGATATCCTTTCCCGTTGCATTTTTATTCCACTGTTGAAAAGTTCTATTATTTCAGTCATTGTTCCTTTGATTTACAGATTGGGCATTAAGGGCAAAAGACTCCAACCCTGTCTTATACCATTTTTATTCAAAGCACTTTGTTCTTGGTCATCCACCCTTATGGTCCCCTCTTGGTTCTTGTACATATCGTTTACTACATATCTATCTCTATAGCTTACCTCTATTTTTCTCATAATTTCGAACATCATGCACCATTTGACATTGTAGAACGCTTTTTACAAGTCGACAAAAACTATATCCTATTTTTCTTTGGTTTTTCTTTCCTTATCAACTGCAACGTCAGAGCTGGTGTTAAAGCCGAATTGACCGTCATCTGAGACATCCTCAATAATCTTTTCCATTCTTCTGTATATTGTTCTTGTCAGCGACTTGGACGCATGAGCTTTTAAGCTGATTGTGCTATGAGTCTCGTACTTTCCAGTTCTTACAATCGTCGGAATTGTGTGGATGATGTTTTTCCGAATGTCGGATGGTATATCCCCAGACCATATATTTCTACACATCAACCTGAACAGTCGTTTTGTTGCCAATTCCTTTCGTGCTCCATTGCCCCCATCCCTCCCCCACTGACTTTGGAAATTATGATGAAATGTTATCTATCGCTTGTGCCTTATTTGATCTTAAGCCTTACAAATCTTTTTTAAATTCGGATTCTAATACTGCATTCGCAATATCTTCCATATCGACTCTTGTTTCTTCTCCGATCACGACATCAGATTCCCCCCTCCCTCCCTCATAGACATCTTCATTGTACCCTTTCCACGTATTATCTTTCTCCTCTGCGTTTAATAGTGAAATTCTCATTGCACTCTTAACGTTACGGCCCTTGCTTTTAATTTCGCGGAAGACTGTTTTGACTTTACTGTATGCTGAGTCAGTCCTTCCGCCAATCGATTCTTTTCGACTTCCTCACGTTTTTCATGCAGCCATTTCGCCTTTGCTGCCCTGTACATTCTGTTATTTCATCCCTAAGTGACTTGTGTTTCTGTGTTCTTGAATTTCCCTGAAAACGTTTGTACTTCCTTCTTTCATCGACCAATCCACGACAGCGCTGGGAAAAAAAAAACTACAGCTTCAGGAATTTTAAAATCACATTTTTTACCAGAAGCCTCACAGTCCCATTAACTGGCGCCGAGTGACTTCAGCCTTTTTGCCGAACTGAATACATGGCTATGAGAACACAGCTTCTAACCTAAAAAGGACGTTTAAGGCAACGTCAAGAGTTATTTAAATTCATTGGCAGCAATATTTTGTGACGAGGCTGTTGGAACGTTTGTCCATAGGTACGACAAATGCCTCAATTGTTATTGTGATTATGTCGAATGTAAGTGTACCAATTTTTTTGTAGGAAAATAATTATTATATACACTTTCCTCTAACAGTAAATATACATTTTCCTCTTACAGTAAATAAATAAAAGGAAGTGTATATATTAATTATTTTAGTATAAAAAATTTGATACACTTACATTCGACATAATCACAGTACCGATTGAGGCATTTGTCGTACCTATATAGGTGAGTCATAAATGAGGAAAAATATGTCGTGCAAATTGTCACACACTGAGCTACAAACATAAATACGTTTTCCGAATGTCCCTATGTCAATAAATGACAATGCAACTGAATGGTAAAAATCTGGAAATATGAAGTGGACATTGGCCAAGGGAAAGGATAGGCAACACGGCACAACATGTGAGTATTTCAGGTAGTCTAGCTGCTCACCAGAAGGCGAGGCATGCAGCGTCAAGCGACGGTCTGCGTAACACTGCGAGCAATGACAGCGCCCAGGTCTATCTCGTACCGGGTACACTGACCATTGTTATGTATCGTGGCTAGTTGGCATAGGGAAAGGAACGTGAGGAGGGGCTGTACTATTGTACTTGCATGTTTTATAATTTGGATTTTGTGTTCCAGACTTAGTTTTAAGAAACGAGTATATAGATGCAGAATACAAAATACAACTACATAGGTATGTGACAGTTAATACAAACGACTACAATACGGATGTACAAATCAAAACTAACATAGAAACACATGACCAGAAGCTGCAGTGGCGGTTTATAAGTACTGTTCGAAATGACGGCCACGTTGTGTGTGACGAAGTTGAACTCTTCGCAGGAAGGATTACTGAACACGATCCAACATGTCTGTATCTTTTTTCGTAATATCACAGGCAGGTTTTTCTCTGCGTTGAAGGGTGTTGCCATCAACAACCTCTCTTTCATGAAACACAGATTTCAGATGGCCCCACAAGAAGAAATCGATTGAATTGAGGTCTTGATATTGCTGGCCATACAACAGGGGCTCCACGAAGGGAAGTCATTGTCCAGGTGGCGTCGCACTGTGCAGCTGAAGTGAGCGGGGGCACCATCGTGTATGCACCACAGGTTCATACGAGAGGCAAAACTAACTTCTTCCAACAATTCCAGTAATGTAACATCCAGGAAACCTAGATACCGCTCTCCTGTAAGCCTTTGCGGTAGCACATGTGCCGGCCGAAGTGGCCGTGCGGTTCTAGGCGCTACAGTCTGGAGCCGGGCGACCGCTACGATCGCAGGTTCGAATCCAGCCTCGGGCATGGATGTGTGTGATGTCCTTAGGTTAGATAGGTTTAATTAGTTCTAAGTTCTAGCCGACAGATGACCTCAGTTGAGTCGCATAGTGCTCAGAGCCATTTGAACTATTTGGTAGCACATGTGGCCCTATGAGATGGTGATCAATATACCGCACCAGATATTGACACCGCATCGGTGTTGGTACCCTCGTATCACTGTGCTGTGGGGATTTCCTTCTGCCCACTCGTGCCAATTATGCGAATTCACTATACCCTAGGCTTCGTCGGTGAATAGTATTGTTCATGAAACATGCTGGTCGTGGGTCTGTCGCCGTACGACAAAGTTGCAGAAGTCCAACCTCCTCTGGTAGTCTTCCGGCAATAATGCCTGACGTTCTGCATGCGAAAGGGATGATAATTGGCTTCTATGGAGTACTCACATAACAGTAGATTGTGATTTCCGACATCAGTGGCGAGAGACCTGGTGCTTAGTGTTCGGTCCTCCGAAACAGGTTGTAACACTTTCTCTTCGTCATCCGCACTATACGTTGACGGTAGGACACGACGACTAAATCCTGGAGGTGCTATACATGCACCATACTCCCTCAAACGTCTGTGCACACATTAAAACGTTTTTGCGGATGGAAGGCGCCAGCTAGGAAACCTCTAGTGAAACAATTGCCTTGCAACGTCAGCTCTTCCATCTGCAAGCCCGTAGGTGAGGTGGATGTCGGCGTATTCCTCGTCTGTGATACTTGCCACGGTACTGTAGTAACAATGCGACGCGGCCGTTAGCAGCTGTCGGCACGGAGGGTATCGGGCAGAGTGAGCAGCGCAGAGATGTTGTAAAAACGTCATGCACGCAGGGGTTTTACTTCCGCCGTTGACCACTCTTTCCGCTTTACGGGACACAAATTCCCTAACATGTGACTGTACACTCTGTTACCGCCGGCAACGTGTGATTCACAAGTTCTGATACAATTTCACATACATTACAATGGGATTTGTTCTTTCTCGTATCTTTCAAACGCTGGCAGATACACATCAGCTCATTGGTGTGTCATGTGTTGTATCTATGGGTGAATGACATATCGTTATGGTGAGGCTCGTTGGTATCTCGTTCAATCGTTAACAGGTGTTTTTGTTTTACGTACACAATACACCAAGGAAAACGAAATTAACAACGGTGCGTCACGTGTTACGCATAGCAGCATGCGTTGCTCGACATATTTTTCCTCATTTATGACTCAGCATATATATGTGTGTGTGAGTGGCAGACCACTGTGGCCGAGCGGCTCTAGGCGCTTCAGTCAGGAACCGCGCGCCTGCCGCGGTCGCAGGTTCGAATCCTGCTTCAGGCTTGGATGTGTGTGATATCCTTAGGTTAGTTAGGTTTAAGTAGTTTCTAAGTCTAGGGGACTGATGACGTCAGATGTTAAGTCCCATAGTGTTTAGAGCAATTTGAACCATTTGTGTGTGTGTGTGTGTGTGTGTGTGTGTGTATGTGTGTGTGTGTGCTCGCGCGCGTTTGTGTGTTTCACGCCATTTGTTTCGTGAACGGTTACACATATCGGAACGCGGTTTTCGGCAAATGTTAGAGCGTCGAGGGACACGTACGTTTTTGTGTGGTTAATGTTTTTAGCGCATATAGCAAGAGAGATACTGAAACAAGTACGTTTTTTAAATGGAATCGTGTACTTTTTATAAGAGCATTCATAGGTTTTGAGAACAAACTTACAGTGATATAGCATTTGTTAATTTCGTAACAAAATGGAGAGATGTGGCAGAACGTGAGAGCACGGTGACCACAAACGGCGTTTGTTGTGCAAACACTGCCAAGTAGGCGTCTCAGACCAGGCTGCGTAGTTGTATATCCTAAGGTAGACCTGCGTAGAATGAAGCTTTATTTTCCCTTGAACCAACTTACGATCTAGATGCAGGTTCACCTACTAATGTTGTGTATGGAAATACATCATAGGCCTATCACAAAGGAGTTGGGAAAATTATTTCGCATTTGAATATCCTCCCAGATTTACGTGAACTGAAACAGAGAAATCAATTGTCATTCTTAAAAAAATAAAATGTCTTATAGACAGCAAAAACGAACTACACTATTAAATATCTAAATGATGAAAAGAATATTTGACATATTTTTTCCTGTACGTGGCTGTGTGCTTCTTATAGGTAAAAATACATGTTGACGGGCAACTGTCCTACCACCTGCACTGCTCTAAATAAACTCTAAATTATATCATACGGGCTACATTCGTTGAACTAAACATTTTCTTAAAATCCGTTCGGGATCACCTGCACATTGCAAAATAAATATTCTTTTTAACGAAACGTCGTTTTATGCGGAACGTAAGTGCCTAATGACAGTGTTGCCAGCTACGTGAAATACACTCTGTCGACATATTTGACATGACAGTGCAATTACGTGCCCATGTAAATGAAATAAACAATGTGCTAACAATGATTTGGTAACCTCCCAAATCACATAACATAAATTTTGTTTTGAAAAAAAGTAACTTTATCTTATTCTCAGCATGTGTACAAACTGTCGAACATTTACAATTGCAATTGGAAAGAACGATGAACAGATGTAATTAAGTGGATAATACGGTAGAGCATAAACTGCCCATTCGACGACACATATCGTCTGGCGTAGTTGGGACTGCGTCAACGACTGCATCTTTAGGTGCTCCCCAAAGAAAGAAATCAGAGGAGTCAAATCGCGGGAACCTCAAAAGCCATTTGACAACAGAATTTTGTCCTAACCGAACTCCAGGAAAATTTTCTTTTAGTATTTGTGCTGCAACAAGGAACGAGTAAGCGGGACAACCGTCGTATTGCAGCCACATACACTGTCGAATATCCAGTGGTACCTCTTCTAGAAGAACTGGCTGAATGTTTGTCAGAAAGTGTTCGTACTAATGTACAGTTAGAATGCCTGAGATGAAGTAAGATTCCACAATGTAATTTCCTACGATGCCGCACCATACGTTTACGCTCCCGGACGTTGATGCTGCACCTGTCAAAGCCAGGTTGGATTTTCGGCTGCCCGGTAGTACATGCTACACAAATTTACGCTAGCTTGCTTATTGAACGTTGCTTCATCGGTAAAGACCAAACGCTTGAAAAACGTAGGATCGTCTCTCAGTTGCTGAAGTGCAAACCGACAGAATTCTGTACGACGTTAGAAATCACGGTCGTCGAGTGCCTTTTGTAGTGATAGATGATAGAGACGGAAATTCTGTCGATGCAGGATGCGAACGACACTCGTTTGGCTGCTTCCACATTCCTTAGCAATATGTCTCGTACCACTGTGCGGATTCATTAGCGCCGTACCCAGAATAGCTTCTTCGTGTTCTCTGCAGGTTGCAGTCTGTTTTCTTGTCCTATTTTTAACGTTCTAGCAGCCTGTCTGCACTAGCATCTTAATGATTCCCGCAATTGCGTGGCCCGTCGGATTTAAACTGTCCGGCTGGATAACCCTATACCACTGTCCTTTTTTACGGCATTTCTTTTACATTCACCATGTAAACGTGGTATACTGAACTTTACCTCATTGGTGCAAAAGCCTGCACGCAACCAGCGTTGAAAGAGAAAAGAGCCGCCTTCAAGGCACACAAGTAAACTGGCGAATATGTTGTCATTCTGCTACAGCGTAGCACGGGAGCTCTGGTTGGCAGTGTTGGCACCGGTACTGACGATTCTGACCACAGTGCTCTCAAATTCGAATTTTTTACTGCAGTTTCGAAAGCCAACATTAATGAAAGCTATATCACTGAAACTGTCTCCTCAAGAGCTATCGAATGCTCCTATAAAATTGTACAGTTACATTCAAAAAAGGTATTTACTTCAGTTTCCATTGATACCAGCTCTAAAAAAAGAAACAAAAATTTCTGCCCATATACATTGCCTGTAATGGGTATAAGTACAGGCGTTTTTAAGTGTGGTAGCTTAATATGTGCATACGTTAGTGCGTTGATTTTTTTCTCTACCTCGAACAATCTTCCCACAGACACGTCACAAATTTTACGGCCTGAGGTTTCCTGCACGGCCATACCTGCACAGTTAAGTGGACCACGCCTGTCAGTATACGCTAACCATTTGCGTCCATGCGTCCACATGTCAGCACGCGTCTTGTAGCCCAGGGGAACATAAACATTAACGAATTGCTGTTGCCACATGTACTTGGATTTACTGCACAACCTAAAAACGTACAATTTGTAATAGCTATAATAATTTGTCTGCAAATGATATAAATGCTGATGTACTCTTGTTCAGAACACTGTCGTCAATCACCAATAAAAATATCTGCATTTGTACCCATGGCACCACGTATATATGCTCCTGCAGTTTATGGAGGAGTTCATTTGACCCAATGTTTCTTAAAATGTGTTCCGAGGAATTCTGTGTACTGTGGAGATGACTCAATACTTCCATGAGATCTACATGCCTTTCTTCAGAACAATCATAAAGTAACGTAAAACATCAGTGGCACTACTAATCGTTGCTTTCATTTACCGGACTTAATTGTCGGTACGAATGCAACATTGGGAGCGAATAATACTGGACAGGGCTATTCATAAATAGCCCCAGTATTTTAGAAGACGTCTGCGTGAGACTACAAGACATATGTAGAGCACATGTTCAAGTTTAGATCAGCAGTATGCGCCATCGCATAGTTACTGAGAGCAGCACTAGGGGCAGGCATGATAGAACGTTCTGGGGCATCGAATTATTTAATGGTTGCAGACAGACAATCCAATCGAAAGATTGACAAATCTGGTTGCTGTCAAAACAGTAGCAACGATCTTAATCTACACTTGTGTCCTGAATTAAACCAAGAAACGGAAATTTCGCAAGTTTGCTTATGTTCTGCCACAAATCAGTATAGATAGCTGATAGTAAAGTAGAAACAATGTAAAGAATACCGAACGAAAACAATTGCAATATGCGTAATGGTAGACAAAAATGTTCTTTATTTTCACCAACTTAACGGACTTACACACACATTCCGGCATATGGTTAATGTGCACAGTATTATGTGTGACCACCTCTGGCAGCACTTCAGGCCTTACAACGACGGGGAATGCTGTGAATAATGCCATCAAACTTATGTCGAGGCAATAACGCCCATACTTCCCGCAGAGATGCTCGCCAGTCTTGGGCAATGGTTGATGGATGCTGACGTGATGTAATTCGTTTCCCTAGTGCATCCCAGACATGCTCTATAGGATTCAGACCGGAAGAGCGAGCAGGCCACCCCTTGCTTGCAATATCCTCCGTTTCCAAGAAAACATCTGCTGTCCGTTCTCTGTGAGGTCGAGCATTATCGTCCGTCAGTATGAAGTGTGCACCTCGCAGCAACAACTCAGGAGGTCCCAAGATGTCATCACCATACCTGACAGGAGTTAAACCATGCCGATTCACCCGTAAAATTTCATATAGAGGTGTTCGCTTGGTCAACATAATACTTGCCCACACTATTACGGATCCTCCTCGATGTCGGTCTCTTTCCGCAATGCTTGGGTCCCTAAATCGTGTTCCATGTTCCCTCCACGTGCGAAGCCGTCGAGATTCACTCTCAAGACCAAATCGGCGCTCAGCAGATTGGCCCACTGTTCGACTGTCCAGATGCTATGTTGACAGCTCCAGTTTAGACTTTCCTTTCTGTGAAGACGAGTCAGAGGCACAGATACAGCTGGTCTCCGACAGTAAAGGCCACCTTGCCGAAGACTTCTCTAGATTGTTTTCCTCGAAACAACACATCCAGTGTATACTGCAAGGTCAGATGCCAGTTCCCGTGCAGTACTGGGACTGTACCGTCGTGCCCTTACAGCCAAATAACGGTTCTCTACCTCTGAAGTCATACGTGGTCCCCCCCCCCCCCCTGCCCTCGTTTTCAGGATACAGCTTCGGTCTGTACAAACTGTCGCCATGTCCTGGAAACAACAGAACGATTCACATAAAGTCATCTGGCCACATGAGTTTGTGATTTTCCTTTCGTTCTTCCTGTGGCCCTCCACCGCAGATAGTCTGGTAGGCGTCTTCTCTGTGCCATGCTACATCGTCTGTGATTGTGTACACAACGATTATGGCTGTAGGTATACCCGGCAAACACTACCCCGTTTAATGTGTGCTCTGACGTCATCGTTAGCGTAGTTGTCTGTTGACTGTAGAGCACGATCGTATGTACATCAGTCTGTACGATTATATCCTGAATTAGACGCAGGATGGAGAAATAGCGGTTTGTTACTTTAATTTTGGGCACCAGTGTATTATACACAAATGCTATTCCGCTTGTTTTGACGTCTGATGTGTCGAAAACGGTGCCCTTAATGAACACAAGTAATGTAGTTTTCATGAAGTAGTCATATGAAACACTGAATGTTCTAATGAAAAACCCTGTACTTGTCGTCTGGTTATAAAATACTGTGTTGTTATTCCTACCGTTGTGTCGACGAAAAACAGATACCGCAACAGAACTGATCCAAAACCAGTCATGCGAATTCAAAGTTCATTAAAGAAATCATATATTTGCAAAAATGAGAGCACACTATTTCCTTTAAATTTAAATTTAAAAGCAGTGTTTGATTAGGTTAGCTTAAATTTAAGATCCTTTGGGTTCATTTTGAAATTACTTTGTGAATTTATTACATATTTTTTGCAATATTTGTTACTTTGTTTGGAAGTAACAAATTTCCAAAATATTTCGTTAAAAGCGCTATACAAACAATCAAGCCGTTCCACAGTAAAAATGGACATTACAAAGGGCCCACATATTCGAAAACTTTAGAAGAGGCAGCTTGTCTAATCTAAACAACTCTATGTGCGCGCCACAAGTATTCATCTAACTAGTAACTGCTTCTTCCGCATAGGGCAAGACTGACCTGTTGAGGCGCACTACATTCGACAGGATGACGGATCTCACGAAATGCACGCTCTGGACTGTCACAAAATCCTCTGAGTTTGTGATGAGAGCTTTCCCCTCTGCTCCGAACCAAATGATGTCGATAATTCTCAGAGCGATGCGTTATAAAGTCAGCCGTGCTTCCACCCACGCACGGGGCTGTTTCCACCAATTGCACCGGTCGTCTAAGGGAATGAACGTGGCCGCAGAACCCAGGCATAGGACGTAATTCGTGCCGACGTGGGTTACGATTTGCAAACCTGTTGGAAATGCTTTCTCTAGCCACCGGTAGAGCCGCTTGCAGACTACAGGTGAGGCCTGCAGCCACGCGTAATGAGTGCACACTGACCTCTCTTCGTCTTCTTCTTGCAGTTTCCCTGGGGAGCTCCGTTAGCTATCTAACTTTGAAGTTCACGGCTCCGTTAGCTATCTAATTTTGAAGCTTACAGTGACCAACTTACCAACGACTAAAGCTTGACCGATCTTGACAGGATAATAGGCCACAGGACCAACAGGCGAGGAATCTCGAGTAGACTCAAATGAGCTTTCATAACAGGGTTGTATAAGAGTACATCTGTGCAGCTATGTACCTATATTCACTATACACTGAGAGATACACGAACGCATCTGTCTCCTCCATTCACTCTCAGATTCGGGTGAACCGTTTGGAGCACAATAATCTGAACGTATGGCGATGTTGAGATAACTGGAGACCTTCAGAGGCATTAGAAGTACCACAACTTTCACTGAAAGAACCCCAATGTCGCTGCACGTCAGGACAGCACCTTAAGGCCTGTAGACCATGGGCAATGAATGATTATAGCTGGTTCCGGATACTGGCCTATTTCTTTTGTGTCCATACAAAATAAACACAATTCCTATCCATTTCATACGACAAAAAACTGTATAGTAACGCGACAGGTATACACATCAAATCAGAAAGCAAAAGCAGGCCTTAACAATAAGAAATTAAATTACACGCCTGGAGCGCTGCAGGTCACTCCAAGGTAGTCTATAATTACTACGTATGTGGAACAAACACTAGAAAATAAAAATTAACCCTTATCTCTTTCAGACGTTATCACAAATGTTAACCTCAGATGCCGTAATATCCACTGGTTCCACAGGAATTGAGCAAGTACTTTCAACAATTTCCACCTACGACAATGTGAAGATCTTTCTGTCTTATTGTACTTCGCACTCCTTTCTCTTTCCTTGTTCCCATACTGTGTGTCGTTAATCTGCTCCAGAGTGGTAGACGTAAAACTTCTAAAATATGTGTAAACTCAGAGTAGTTAGAGAAAACTCCCAAATTGTATAGTTAATGAAAATATTTATGAATACACTGTGTATGTTTTCATACTTCATGGATTGTTTTTAATTGTTTATGTCCATTTAGCTAGTAGTACTCCAATAGTTTTCCTAGGAGCCTCAAACTGAAGCAGTAATGGAGGCAAAACGGATGTATTTCCAAGGGACAGAGTCTTTTGATTTTGAAGTAGGACTCAATGAAAATTAGTGTTTGACACTTTTGTAGCAGGCTTTTGGTGGCTCTTCGCCTTCCAAAACAATTGTTTTCCGTTGGTGTGCTGATCGTACACGCGCCAGTAATTCTCTGGTATTCTAAAGTTTTCCAAGACGTTTTATACAGAAAACGAGTTTTGAAGAAAGACGGTAACATTAGAGTTTAACATCTCGTCAACAACGAGAACATTAGAGATTAAGCAAAGACAGGGACGAAAATAAACTGTTCTCAAATTTTATAGCCGGGGATCACTTAGGGAATCCCAGAGTACCTAAATCTGAAAGGCTAAAAGGGGATCTGAATAACAGTCCTCCCGTAAGCGTGTCCAGTGTCTTAACCAGTGTTCATCTTCACTCCATGACGAGGTTCGAGTCTTATACCCGCCGCACGTAGCACAAAAGTGATTGTACCCTTAGGGTGGGATCGGCAGAGGTTTATAAGAGCTTGCACGCGAAATGTCTTTCTTTACATGCCACAGCATCTACACACCGAGTAAAATATTCCGTTTAAATCAGCTAGAAAATGCTAGAAATATCTGGTTACTGGAGGTCAAAAGCAATATTTGATGTTTGAACATCATGAACCGTACCAGTGTCAGTACGACCAATATTCTTTCTGAAAGCTGACCATATAGCGAGCACTGTTGCATGAAGACAAGACAGTAACGCCAGGCTGGTGCTTCAGAATTTTCCTGCTCACACCTTTTGAATGTATTAATGGCAAATGCCCAGAACGAGATCTGTGTTGAAACCTGTCTCATCAGCACAACGCTCACCTCTAACCGCCGGCCGAACCTAAGGCTCAAGTTGAGGATTTTAGAACCGACAACACTCCTTCAGCCATTCAGTTGTAGTGTGTGCCTACTTCCATACATGCATCCACATTGGTCAACTTTTCAGATGCAGCTGCCTCTGCATATGATGTATATCTAAGGGACCTCTCAAATGAAGCCTGCAGTAAAGTTATCACCATTTTATTTGAAAGGACGCAGAGGTGCATAAAATATTATGGGAAGTAATTTGACAGGAAATGAAGATAATAACTCAAAAATATGATAATTAAGTCTTAGGATTCTCAGATTATCCCTCACACGTGATAGTGCATCATGTGTATCTGTGTTTTCATATGCATTATCTGGGCTAAATCATCTACAAATGTCTGCATCCACTTCGAAACTGTGTGGTTTGCAAACAACATTTAAGTCTCCACTGACCTTGTGACTCCCAGTGTTACGTTAACTTCGCGTATCGTAGCAAAACTAATACTGCTGTACGTTAGATGAGAAATGTCATGGATAACAGATCCAAGAACAAAATATAAAACAAATAAAAGAAAGGATTGCACAGAAGTTTTGTTGTTAACAAAGCCAATATTGCGTATTCTTGAGTTCTATTGCTGTACAGATCATAAAACATCCATACTTCGAAGGAAATCTAGTATCAGGCAGTTCTACATGGTCTTGCATCGAATATGCACATGTACTGGTACGGTCTTTCCTTGGAATCATTTGGAGGATTTTCGAGACAGCTACAGTTGTCTTACATTTTAGCTCCGTAAACCATTACACTTCCACAAAAAATGCGATGTCACGTTTACTGTTACGAATTTATAGGGGACCATGTCGTTTATCGAGGGTAATCACTGATAAGCGAAAACATTATGACCTTCCGATTAACACCGTGTAGGTTCAGTTTTGAAACTCAGCACAACAGCGATTCTTTGGTCTTCATTTGCCAGTTCCTTGGTAGGTTTCTGTAGCTATGTGGCACAAGAAGTTTGCACACATGTCGCGTAAACTACGGCCTAGTAGTCTGTGACCGTGGAGCTTGCAACGGTGTTTAACGGTTATTGCTGAGTAGTTTGTCTTCCTAACAGCAGCGCATACGAGCAAACCATATTCGAATTTGCCCCATATTGCTCGTACTTTAGAGACATGGGCTATGCGCCACTCTGTTTAAGAAGAATGGCTTGATGTAGTCACAGGAACGAGTTGTGAACGTCTACGTTCATATCACAAAGCTAATTCGCCGCAAATAAAACCTGAAGCTGTGACCCTACACTCAAACAGTCTGTGTATTGGCTAGAAATTTGAGTTAATAAAATACACATAACACAAAATAAAAATTAAACGGGTAACTTAATAACAGGAGTTCTATCATAACGTCTGTAATTGTTATAGACGATAAAGAGTCATGTTGAATAATGTTTACTAAAAGAAGGAAGGCTAGGACAAACGGGAAGTGATCCTACGATATTCAGATAAACTACAGACAGAAAATACCCTTATCAAATGCAGTAAAGTTATTTAGAATGTTACGAAAATGACGAGTTTGTTTGCCTGGCCATCAACCGCAGCAAGCACAGAAATATTTGTTTTATAAATAAAAATAGCCTTCTCTATTTCTCCAAGATGCGCTTCGCCTTTTTTCATTGATGATGCTTTTAGGTGAAAAAAGGCGAAACGCGTCTGGGAGAAATTAAATACAAAGCAGCAAGAGAAGGCGTTCTTCATTTACAAAACAAATGTTACGAGAATGGTAGCAAAACCCCAACACTAAATTGTAATCAAAGACATGCGGAAACTCCATTTCGCAATCGCAGTTCACGAAATATCCACCATCTCAAAACAGTTCATAGTTCAACATAGTGATTCACAAATTAACACACACGATACAAAGAATAGTCATCCGTAGTCTGGCTATCCTCGGTCGCAGGTTCGAATCCTGCCTCGGGCATGGATGTTTGTGATGTCCTTAGGTTAGTTAGGTTTAAGTAGTCCTAAGTTCTAGGGGACTGATGACCTCAGAAGTTAAGTCACATAGTGCTCAGAGCCATTTGAACCATTTGAATCCTAGTCTAGAGCACATTCAGAACTTTCGAAATATTAAGTTCCTTCGAAAGTATTGTAGCGGCCGTCCACCGTGCAGGATCAGTCAGCTATACGGCTGAATCACGCACATTACAGTAGGCAGGTCTGGTCATTTCCAGCACTCGACACCAAGTCCAGAATCGCTCCCTCGAGCTCGTCATTCGAAAGGTCCCAGTCTCCACTTGACTCCCATGGTGTTTCGCTACTGGCTACTTCTCCTTTGGGTGTAGGCCGTCCTCGCCAAAAATACACTGTCCTTAAGCTCTACCTATATGATTTGATTCATCTTGACCACTTTCCCACACTAAAATAAGATATTTAAATAAATAAGCGTTCTAAACATTGTCACACTCTGATAATTTACAATAATTATAAATAGAGGTTTGTCCATAAACAAAGAAGCCAGGATTACTGTGCAGTTGCTCATGATAAATGACAACAGATTTTTACTATATTTGATTTTAACAAATATTTACGCCTTCTTGACAGAGGCGTCTTTTGGTTCTTCTTCAGTTATGTTGTCTACTAACACATTCGACTGACCACTTTTAAATTAGCACAGTTTTTTAGTAGCACTTGCAATTAACATTTAAATAAAGTTGTGGGCAAAATATTGAAGTGTTAATTAAAAATCTACACAACTATCAAAAAATATGGGGTACTGATACTGTACTGATTTGCTTTGTAAATGTGGAGAGTTCTGACAAATATTTATGTAATAACAATGTATAAAAACCTGATATCTCAAGAAATAAATTAAATATAGATATGTACCTTTCAAAGATGATAACTATTGTGCAATACTGTCATGTGAGCTAGCGTATGTTGAAATAGCAGAAAGAGTTTAAAAGTTGTTCATTCATAGGTTCATTGCGTTAATGTTTATTCGCTGTGAAATATTAACTTTTGTGGCTTAAAAGATACTGTTACACAGTTGTGTTACTGGATGCGCCTCTTTTATCTGAAATTGCAAATGTGTTCGGATTTGCATTAATATATAAATCGTGATTTACTGTCGAAGTTCAGGGAACAGTAGCTTAGTCATCTTTTAGATTGTCTGACACTCCGCCATTTCCTGTATCATTGCCTGTCTTCCTAAGCGATCGTCAGTCAACAAAATTCCCAGTACTGTGATTAACCCACACGTGGTCCATGCACGTGGATCGGCTGAAGCGTCCATTGCAGCTCCCTCCGCCGCGTCGTGCTGTCAGCCCTGAGCCCGCACAGCTTCGGAAACAAATTCACCTTACCTTGTAACAATTCTAGGCGGACGACTAGCTCGCCTACATGCAAGTTGCTCTATAGCGTTCCAGATGTGTTCCTTCGGTTTCAGATCAGTCGAATTTGCCGACCATGACATACCTTGAGGTAACTATCATGGTCCTCCTCAAACAACTGATTCAAGATTATAGTACAACTATTCTGCTGGAACGTGCCATCGCCATTGTGGAAGACATCAAGCACGAAGGTATACACGTGGTCCGCAGTGATGTTCACATAGTCCATACGTCTTGTGGTGCTCCGATTACCACGACAGGTCCGATTTAAGCTGTAGAAGATTGTGTGTCTGGATACGACCATCGACTTTGTGTAACAAGAAACGTGTTTAATCCGACCAGTCATCATTTTACCATTGATTCACGGTCCGATATTGATGATCTTTTGCCCATTGAAATCTTTTTCACAATACATGAATACATAAGGGTCATCTGCTGCGGACGTGAACGATCAACAATATGTGCTGAAGGGCTGCTCCGAAACATTTGTGCCTGCGACAGCCTTGTCCTCCGCCTTCAGCTTCGCCACAGACCGTCACTGTCCCGATTCACGTAGTGTGCAAGCTTTCGACGTTCGCTTCGACGATGGGACATTAAACGTCAATCTTGCTCTCTTTTTCCCACTTCTCGAGGCGTGGAAGTCCAACACCTTGTCGTCCACTCGTGGTTTCACTTTACTTAACCATCTTCCGTGGACGCACATGACAGTAGCGCTCGAGCAGTCTACCAGCTTCGTAGTTTCACTCCCAGGCAGCAAGCCGTAACAATCTGCCCTTTCGCAAAGTAGATTTCGTCAATGGTTTTCCCGTGTCATCTCTAGAACGTTTTTCCAGATGTCCCTGCTTTGCTTACATATTTTCCTTGCCGCGTCACGTGCGTGCAACGGCAACAGGCGGCACTTGACCTCGCGCTGGATAGAAGTCTCAAAGTTCTGGCTCATCAGTATAGTTGTGTAGAGCACGAGGAAAAAAAAAGAGTAGCAGGATTTTCTCCTAGCTGTAGTGGAAGCATGGCCTTGTCTGAGTGTGTGTAGGTGGCGAGGTACTGGAACTTGCCGCCTCTCTGGAAAACTGCGAAGTTACTTTGCTGCGCCGGTCATGTTTCCGGGAAGTTGCCACTTCACCACTCGAGGAACTTGGGACACTGGTGACGCGCGCAGCCGCAATATGAGCTCAGTGGTGGCAAGGCGGAGTGGGGGAAGGTGAGGCGAGGCGGCCACCTGCTCATCAAAGTTGTACGTGGGAGGCAGCGACGTCTGCCCCAGCTGCCTTGTCACCTCTCGGCTCTATTCGCTGCTTGCCTGCGTGCCACTTTGTCGTAATGATCCAGCCGTCCGTTTACTACTGTTTGCATGAAATTAACGCATTTGTGCGGATATTTTTTCGTATTTTTAAGGGTGGTCCAATTAATCGAAATTTTGTCAACAGAAAGAGGGTTATTTCATATCTTGTTTTGCAGACCAGTGTTAACGAATAGTGATTAAAGTTAAGTTATACACACGTTCCATCTTCTCCCTAGCATATATGACGTAGATTAAAATCGACTACAAAAACTTGACGTTGGTTGCTGCCTGTTTACGTTACCCACAGTTTGTGATATCCCTTTATTGACTTGTTCGAGAACGTGATACAGATCGGAAGAGAAATAGGTGTGTCATCCAGATCTTGATAGAAATGGATGGTCATGACTACCGATTAGCTCTCTGATGGATAGATACATTTTATATCCGTCAGACCATCAGTCCGTCATTTACAAAGTCAGAAAAAAGTGGTGAAAACTGACACAAGACTAAAACTAAATTCAGTCTACAACTACGCCTACATCTACACTCTTAAAACCACTTATTTGGATTTCACGCGTTTGATTCATGTATGGAGTGCAAGAAGAATGACTTTTTAAATGACTCCTCGCGTGCTGACATTTATCTAAGCTTATCTTAACGATCCGCATGGCAGCAACACATAGAAGGTTGCAGTATATTCCTGGAGTGATAATGTAAAACTGGTACTTGAAACTTCGTAACTTTCTTGGGATGCTTCACGTCTATCTTGAAGTATCTGCCAGTTCAGTTTTTTCGGAATCTTCGTGACACACACCCACGAGCCAAACAAACCTGGGACCATTCGTGCTGCCCTTCTCTGTACACGCTCAGTAGCCACTGTTGATCATATTTCGTATGGGCTCCCAAATACTTGAGCGACGTTCTGGGACGAGACGCACAAGTGATTTGTATGCATCTCCTTTGTAGACTGATTGCACTTCCCCATTATTCTACCAATAAAACCACGTCTACCATTTGACTTACCCATGCATGACTGAACCTTCGTGATCATTCTATTGTCGGCCGGAGTGGCCGTGCGGTTCTAGGCGCTACAGTCTGGAACCGCGTGACCGCTACGTCGCAGGTTCGAATCCTGCCTCAGGCATGGTTGTGTGTGATGTCCTTAGGTTAGCTAGGTTTTAGTAGTTCTAAGTTCTAGGGGCTGATGACCTCAGAAGTTAAGTCCCATAGTGCTCAGAGCCATTTTTTGAATCATTCTATTTCACATCTTTACACAATGTTACTCCGTGGTATTTGTATGAACTGACCAATTCCAAATGTGACCCACTGATATTACTATTTCTAGCTTTGTGAAGTATATAGTTTTAAATTTCTGAACAATGAAAGCAAGTTACCAGTCTATGCACCCCTCTGAAATTTTATTGAGATCTGATTGAATGTTTATGCAGCTTCTCAGGCAGCACTTTACTATAGATAAGTGGATCAGTTGGAAAAGTCTGAAGTTACTATTAAAATTGTTCACAAGATCATCAAAATACAACATGAATAGCAAGAATCCCAACACTACCGTGGGGCACACCTGAACTTACTTGTACGTCCGTGGAAGACTCTCCATCCAAGACAACTTGCTCCGTCCTCCCTTCCAAAGAAATCCTCACTCCTGCCACAAATATATCACATCATAAACCGTACTACCATACTTTTGATAATATGCGTAGATGTGGCAGTGAATGAATTTTTTTTTTTGAAAATGTAGAGATACCGCATTTACCTGAGTACCTTGATCTAAGGCTTTCATTATGTCATACGAGAAACGTGCGAGTTGCGTTAACCACGATAGATGTTGATTGGAATTGGTCAGCTAATTCTGTTCAAGTTACTTTATTGTGTATGAGTTAACAATATGTACAAAGACTTTACAATAAATCAGTGTGTGGGATGTCGGACGGTAGTTTTGTGAATTGCTTGTACTAGCCTTCTTGTTGACAGGTGTGAAATGTGCTTTATTCCAACTACTGGGCACCGTTTTTTATTTTTTTATTTATTATTTTTTTTCGAGGCCTCTGCGGGGCTGACTAAGCCGCTAATTCAGTACAGAGCCTAATACGGATTTCATCGGTTCCTGGAGCTCTGTTCAATTTTAACTGTTCCAGCTGTTTCTCCATGCTACTGACAAATTATGACGAAAGGTCAAGAACTAAGGAATATGCGCTGGGATTGCAGCAGACTGTTTATCGCTTTCAACGACTGTCGTAATAGCAGCAACTCCATCCACTGGAATACTAACGCAAGTCTCATTAGCGAAACTTAACAATTCGAGAAACGGGGAAACTGTGACTGCGCAATGTCTTACAATGGAAGTGGCAGAAAATATAGATGAATCTAATAGTCCATATTAAGATTTTCTAACTTCAACGTAAAATCGAACTGTGTCTCCACAGCGGAAGATCATTGGTGGTGACGGATAAGAATGTATATCAGCTGAGATTACATCACTGAACAGTGTCTGATGGTTACCGAAATTTTCTTACACTTATTTGATTCTACTGAATTTTACCGCACATTGAGTTCCAGAGATTATCAACTTTATGTTTAATTCGATAACGTTTATGAAAATGAATTATTAAGTTACTAAGCTATAATGCAACTAAATAAGTAGAGAGTCATTTGTAAAATAAGAACTCATTAGGCAGAAGATCACAATAGATATCTATTCATTATTGTCCTCTCAGAGATGCCATGTCCCTTGGAGAGGTGAGAGTAAAGTGAATCAAGGAAATCAAATGGAGTTCTTGACTGTTATAAGACATTCTTTCAATACTCTACGTAATTAGTAAATAAAGAGTTAGTTACAATAAAAATTACTTCGTGCTTTAATTAGTTTTATTTGGTAACTAAATATAACTGCATTTGTCTTACATATAGAATCAAATAAACCCAATGAAGTTAAAAAACTGTTGAGAATTATGTGAATCTGTAACGAAAATTTTTGTTACACTATACAGTAATGCAAGCTGTTGTATAGTGAGTAATATCTTACAAAATCTATTAATAAGTAAGTTATTTTATAGATTTTTGACGCAAGCTCAAGTACCTTAGTACTGTACCTCCAACAACACTCAGTAACTCTTAAGTTCTTCACTCCTGCTACCTTGTCTGATCTCGTGTCATTCACAGCTATACCTCGTTACAGGATTATCTATTTTCTCCATACCAAATTTCCTCTCCTCTTTTATTAAGCTATAGGAAAACTCTTCTGCTGCACACAGGATGTGTAAAGTTAACAATTCAGACTTTCCGTTCCACACAAATTCCGAAACCTACTCCTACTAATGAACTAAAATTCCCAATAACAAAATAATTTTGTTTGGTGAATTGATAACATCTGTCTGACATTTTTTTCTATATTTAAGGGGTTACTCATCTGAACCTTGAAGGTCAACACTCCCACTTTTTATTTTAGAAACTCACGTTTAGTCCTCCGATACGTTGCGTCGATGTTTTCTGGGATAATCTATTGCTTAAATTCTCTACATGTCTGTCTCATCCATTACGATTTATCCTATTTACATTTAATGTTAATTTTATTTCGAAGCAATCCATATTGCTGGCGTTCTCTCTAAGCGTTTGTATATTACAGATGGAGTAATTCCTGAGTGATCTATGCCTTTTGTACGTCTGTGTAAGTCGCATATATTGTATCTTGTCCTACCTTAACTACGTCCTTGTTTCTTAAACTATACTTGTCTTTTGATAAATTACTCTCGACGTTTTTAGTTAGGATTTTAACCACTGTCTAAGTTAATTTCCACTTTGTCTCGTTTCCACCCACATTTCAGTGTAACAGCTTGTCGTGTATTCATTTTTCTGTAATCCATTTACATTTAGCTCGCTGTTCTTCCCAGCTGAGCCTATTTCTACACCTGGGCTCACATTATAGTGCGATATTTCATTTTTTCTTAAATTTTGTGTGCCGTCTTCCTGTGTATTCAGGGCAACTCTGAGCATAACTTCTTATGTTGTTTTTTGGAATAAGATTGTATCTCCAAACTCAAGAAGTGCGTATCTCCTCATTCTTTCACTCAGTCAACATTCTCCAGTAATTTCGCTTTTTATTCTCTCCCCTACTAAAAAGTTATGGTCACGTAGGACTAAAAGTTTCATTGAATTTACGTATGCAATAGTAAAAAAGATGTCAGTTTGCTAAATAACTCAGCTTACTTCCAGGTGTAGTCTGCATTGAGGAATATACACTAGGTTTAGCTATTTCATCCCATTGGAAAAATAGGTTTTGTCAAACTGTGCAAAATACTCGTTGACAACAACTAGCACTTCCTCATTTGATGAAAGTTTTCCTACTAAACCAAAGGTTCAATTTAAGGAGTAAGAGGAAGTCACTTAGGGCAAATTCTAGTGAATAGGGTAGGTGAAGAACTAATTCAAAGTCCAGTTCATGCACTTTCGGTACTGTTATCGCTGTTGAATGAGATGGTGCATTATCCTGGTGAAAGAGCTCTTTTCCACGTGTCGGTCTCGGTATTTTTTTCAGCCAATACTAGCTTCAAACAATCCAGCAACGTAGCATAATAGAACTCAGTTTCGGTGCTGGCTTTACCCAAGTAATCTATGAGTATTATTTCATGGGAATGCCAAAAAAAGTGAGTCTCACCCCGCTAGCTGACGAAATGGTCGTTGTCTTCTTTGGTGCACCTTCTCCAGGCATCGTCCATCGTTTTGACTCTTATATAATAAACGATAGAGGATTCATCATCAGTCACAAATCGGTGAAAAATCTTGCCGCCTGCAATTAAATATCGCCAGACGTTGCACTGAAATGTTGTGCCAAATGTGAGCAATCGCGGGACCGACATGGATCACGATTTCTTTACAGACAATTCTCTGTGCAGGATAACATTTTCTCGCTCAGTTGAGATGTCTACAGTCTCAGCAGTCTTACGAATTTTTTATGTGGCAGTGATGCGCTACCATATCATGGATTTTGTCAATGGTTTCCTTTGTGATGGCCTTGACTGAACAGCAGGAGCACGTTTTGTCTTCGGTACTTATCAGACCACATTTAAACTCATTAGTCAAAAAATAGTCTTCAATGATGGTTCAGAGTCTAAGTGAACTTTATCCAATTCTGTTTTTGTCTGTGCAGCAGTCCAATCCTTCTAACGAAACTTTTTAATAGCAGCACGAAACTGTTTTGTCCATTTTCATTCGTAGTCAACACACCAATTTAGACGCCTGTCATCAATGAGTTATATGCTGTACATTGTTGAAATTCCTTATACTATCCTTGGAGTAATGAAGCTTATCAACCAAGGAAGGGCAACAATAATGTTCAATTCATTCATAGAAATTTGTCAAACTTACGAAACCATTTGTAGTGGAAGTCAACAATATGGTCGCTAAAGAGTGGAACTGGAAACAAATTTTGGGGAAGTATTAATTAATTTCAAATTATACTGTTCGGATATTTGAAGTAACTACAAAGCAATTTGGAGTGCAACTTTGTGCAAACAGCATTTAAATCAAAGTCAATCATTGAGACAGAATTAAGAAATCTGGGTGTCTTCTGAATAAGAACTGAAACTTCTAGTAGCAATATCGTGGAACACGTTATATCATAGAGTTCTGGATTGGTTTTTCGTAGTGTTCATGTCATTCGCTTACAAGGATAGTGTCACAGTAGATGAAGAATGCTACTCGTACCACATCCAAGTTGTTGGCTTAATATCTACAGTTACCCTCGGCTATTATTAATAAGGTCCCATGTGTTTCTTCATTACATTTGTTTCGATTGCACACTATCATTCATTCTCCGATAGCTCTCTATACCTCTACCTCTTCCCTATAAACCAACACAGATTAATCATCAAACATTCAAACGTGCTAACATACTTCACAAGCATTGGATAACCTAGCTGGTATTCTTGAAGCAAGTTAACGTAACTGAGTTGTCAGAGAAAATGTCGTTACCCTACGACACATTCAAGTGAGAGAAAGAAGTCAATAAAATGACTTATTGCGACAAAAACAACTGTCTCGTTCTCTTCCTTAGGGCACCATTCGTATGCGGCATGTGGTCAGCACACTGCTCGACACGCCGTTGTCGGCTTTTCACGACCTTTAGTGTACGCTGTTTATTCGAGGAGCTCATCAGCTGTTGCCATGAGGCTGACTGGACCCCGCTCCACTCTTCTCACCAAGCAAACGTCCTTGGCACGAGTGACAACGTAGCTACTTTTCCTTTGTTACACTGCAACTAGTCTACATTTAAGGTTGAAATGAATTCCACAACGTAAAATTAACTAACACAAACAGATTAGTAAATTTAGTGGAGAATCTTTTTTCACTGATGTGCACAATGCTTACGCACCCGCAGACGTTATCTTCCACTGGAACATATACATTCATGGGTGTAATGAATTCCACAAAAAAAAAAACGTAAATTTTATTGAGAAAATGTTGGCTTTTTGGGAATGAAAGGAGGCAGCACACAATATTTCACTTTGCAGAAATGGCACCATTCTCACTTTTGACCATTTGATTTTCTTTCTCGCTAAGTTACTTACGCTTTGTGTCGATAATTTCCTTTCCATATTCACTGACTAGCTGAATACCCGCCATAGTCCGGATATATATTTATTCCAGTATTAGTCCACTTCCTTCTTGCCCCTCTTTGTCCATCTCCTCCTCTCGTCTCTCCATATTCATCTCCTCGTCTTCCTTTTCTGTCCATTTCGCACAAGTCTCCTCCTCCTCCATCTCTGTCTGTCCATCTGCTCCTTCCCTTTTTCTCTCAACCTTATCGCACCAACCCCAATACGTGGTTGCTGATTCTTACCCGGACTGTATTTCTTTCCAGGTAATAAGTAATACTCGTTTGTGTAACAAGTTAAGTTGAAATCAGTCTAGGGGTTAGGAGGAGCTATTTACCGGTGGAAAGGTTCGCATACACGTATGTCATGTATATTTCTCTCATATTGGTACACATATTTCACCTGTATATCAAGCGACTTTGTCCGTGTAGTTTCGTTTTCAAGCACTTAGCTATATGTCGTACAATGATATAATTTTGCAGGTACATCCAGTGGTATGTGTGGACACTGTGAACAAAATTTGGTGCAAATAGAGTTAGTAGTAAGGAAGTAATAAATTGAAAAGTCATCACTGATACTGCAGTTTTACTGCATGAATAGCAAAAACTTAGTAAGTGGTAAAACATTTTTCCTTGTATCATTCTGTAGTTAGTATGAGTATAAAAATGTTTTGTAGGATTTGATATTATGTGAAAAGTTGGTTGAAAATAATGAAGTGCTCTCATTCACAAATAATGGATAAACTGGTGGTTCTTTCCAGACCGAAGGCGACATGTGTATAATATTTGGTTCAAATAAATCCAGTAGTTTAGGAGGATATGTGGAACATACATACACACATGCTTACATACACCTTTTAATATGTATGGATTTACTGAAACATAAATATTACGATGGTGGACACAAATTGTGACATTTTTAAATAATTATAAATTTTTTCGTATGAAGAGTGGTTGAGATCATAATGGATGTACTCATATATTTCTGACTTTTAATAGAATGGAACGCAGAGCATACGGGTCAGGGAAATGGGCAGCACTGCGGATATAACTCTCACTGCTGCTGCCACAGCAACGTCCGCTGACTAGCTACAATCCATTAGTTCTGCTGTCAGCCGCAGCCGCCAAAATCAGCTGAACGTAGTCCGATTGCGTTTGACGTATGTGTGCATCCCCTGGCGATTTTACTGCAGTCTCCCTGCAATTAACATCAGCCATGCGGAATGTGACCATAGGCGTTATATTGCACTGAACACTCGATCTGCAACGTTACGGCCTTTAGCAGTGAATTGATGCAGTAAGGGAACTAACAGACGCCTTGGTGTAGGTCGGAATCCATGAATACACGACCATTGTCGTGACTGTTTTTCATTTTCGACTTCTCTTGTGTAAGCTAAGGAGCAGGTTGTAAGTCTTCTATAAGCATGCAAATAACGACCTGCTGGAAATCAATATATACATCATTTTGTCACTTTTTCGCTTCTGAGTCGACTAATTTTCTTTTGCTACGATTACCACCATCAAGCAGTTACATGATACATGACGTTACAGCAAGAAAGCTAAATTCCTGACAGAATTAAATTCTTTGGTGCACACTGGCTGGAGGACGGATCATCGGCGTTTGCGGGCATTTATCTTACCGACTGGGACTTCTAGGTGTTGTTCACGGCTTGTCTCAAGAGCTTCGCTCTTTCTGAAATTACCATCATTTGGACGACGTATGCCGTGGAATGAGTCAGTTTACAGGCTGTGTGTATATGATTTGCTTGTGAGTACGGCTGCATCTTGGCCTTTCACGGAGCACTTACGTTTTTCAGTGAATTGAGTAAAAAGGAATATACAGAGTGTGTCAAATAGGACTTTACAGTTTTGATATGATGTAGAAATTTATTGCCAACTTACAGAACCGGTAGATGTGTCTTTTGTAGCAACCAACCTCAACTTTCACGTAAAAGTTTCAAGTGTCATTTAGGTTCGATGTGACTACAATTTGTGATACGGCAAACTTACCACACTCGTTGCAAAATTTATCATGTCACAGTAAACAACCCATCTCAACGAAGTTCTTGTGAAAGAGTAAATTTTAGGCCTGCTTGGAGGTTCTTTAGCGTATTTGGTGGGATATTTACGTCGAACATATATTGCAGAGTTCGTTTTTTGAAACCAAAACGCACAGAAAACAGGTTCCCCTGCCTAAAGAGTAACTCCAGCAGTTCAAACAATACTGAAACATCACTCACAAGACAGATTTAAACACTCCAAATACCACACGTACCGGATTTCACAAAGAAATACAAACAATTGTAAAGGGCAACATGGGGCTTTTCACAGTCTTAACAATCCTCCATCAAAACATGTAAACAATAAGAAATTAAATACTTCTGTTAGAAGTTGATCTCTAATCTTTGAAATAATAAATATTTTGTGTTACTGAGCACTTGTTCAGAGACACAGAAATCCAACATGAAGTATTATCATTGTATGAATGGTGAAACTCTTACTGCAGACCTCCTTCAAGGGGTGGAGGATCATTATATCAGAAAAGGAACACAGTTCAAACCAAGACATGACCTCAGTACAGTAAGTGGAGACAAACACTTTGAAATATAATCTATTGAATTAACAGGGCTTGATATCACCAAGAAATTAATCATTTTATATGTGTGTAGATCTCCCATTGTTAGTGTGGACACTTACTTCATAAATTAACAGAAGTTCTAGATGAAGTCTCAAGCACTGAAAGGTATGTGCTCAGATTCGATCAGGATAGAGCCAGTGAAAAATGTCGATAGTTGCCAACCGCAAGGTTGGACGAGTAGTACATCTTCGAGTAGTAAGATCTTTGACAGCTAACAGAGATAGGTGCACATGGTAAAAGTTTGAGTAGTGGTGAGGAAATGCGCAGAGACACCAGACGTGTTTCGAGTCGGAGCTAGATGTCTGCACGAGGCAGCCGGGTCGTGACAGCACCAAAGTAAGAATTGGCGCTACGCACATAATAAGCTATATATTGAACGAAACTCAGCATATACCTGGGGAAACTAGAAAGAATAATTAATTAAATAGGTTTTCTTTGGTTAAATAATGTCTAAAAGCTAGATAGAAATCCCATTGTTGATGCAATAAGGGTTTTGTGAAACTCTCTCGTGTGCCTTAAAAGTTTAAACAATCAATATTTTTGGGATAAAATTAGAGTTTTATCTCACGCATCCTGTGCTTGCATTGAACCAAAAGGTACATTAAAGTAAATTTCATTTATCAGAGTAAAATAATCAATATGCCATTGCACAGTTGGCAAATTATTCAGATCAGGACAGAATTTTTATTAAGTAACAAACAGGGCCAAAATGAGTAAAGTGATCTAGAATGACAATTTTATGCCATTGCACTACGACTGAGTTGAATATATGTTTTATTATCAGCTAAACGGGAAGGAGTGCACGAGCTAAGTCCACAGACACAGTCAGATGCAGTTTGGTGACTTTCATTTATTTTTTGCTACTAAAAGTTCATGCAGCCAGATGTGTATTTTGAGTATTAATTTTCCAACAATATTTTCATGGAGTCAGGTAAAGTTCAGTTCAGTTAAATACGCAGTCAGATGCAAGTTTTATTAAAGACTGAAGCAGTCACATGCAGTTCAGTCTAGTTTAAATAGAGAATTTTTACTAACAACACTTTCACTTGGCGACATCCTCTGTGGTGACGTTCTTGGACATACTTTTTCCGTAACTGTGGACTTTGTTTTCGAGCATTCGTTTTTGCTATCATTGTTTGACATGTGCGCTAGCTTGCTAGTTGGGTAATATTGCTTTGGCGGCTATGCTTGCGTGCTACAATTGCTAGTTGCGTAATATTGTGTTTGCTGCTACGCTTGTGAACATTCATTTCAGCATGCTTTCTGCATTTTTACAGATTTTGTGTGTGCATCCTAAACTATTTTTTCTTCTTTTTTCTGTAAAATACCGTCTTGTGACTTAACGCCCATTTTAAAATTGTTGTTACCCATATTGTCTCTTTCAAGATGTCTGAAACAAATAGACAGGGCGATAAAGTAAAACTACGCAGTTCCTCAAAATCGCGTAAGCTAAAACAACCGGACAATGATGCAGTTGTGCACCTTAATCTTCCTACGTCACAAACTGATCAGGAAGTTGCGAATAAAACTGCAGCTAGTAATGATGCAACAGAATCACAAATTTCTGAATCGCTTCCTCTTCTGCGTTCGGATTCTCAGAACACAGTAAGCCACGTAGAAACAGTTTCCCATGATTTGTTTTTGCTTAATCAACCTGCACAAAGCAATGTAGTTGGCTGCAACAATCAATTTCTCTTGCAAAATTCTTCGACAGAGAGAGAAATTGTTTCATCTGAGAGTTTTCAAACAGTCCTTAGTAACCCTAGCCTGCAATATCGGTTGCCACACTAAAATCCTGAGGTGACGCCCCAGTAACAAATGAAGATGAATTTGACCGTTATTTTTAACTACTACAAGAACGTGACGCCAAGAGTGAAGAACAGAACGCAAAGCATTACAAACAATTTGCGCAATTCCGTGCAGATATTGTGGAATATAACAAAACATTAACGCGAAGTTAGACGTCTTGTGTGCTGGCAATGCTAAGCGTGCTCAGGAATTGACACACACTATTGAAACATACAAGGAAGCAAGTGACAGGAAAATACAGGATATCTTTGAAACACATAACTGTGACGTTACTGACCTAAAGAACAGAATCAATGCAGTACTTCCAACAGAGGTTATTGACAAGTTGCTACTCATTCAGAGCAAATACAGGTCTTACAATCATGTACAGAATCCCTGATATCTGATGTCACTCAACTTGAAACTAAGGTCGGTGAACAGGGTGAACAATCCCAATCACAGTTAGAAAACATAACCGAAAGAATATCTGCTTTGGAAACACACGCAGACAATGAATCAGACCATACAAGCCCAGTTAATTTTTCAGAAACAACTGAATATCAAGCTCTGGCCAAATTTAAAAGCAAACAACGCACTATTAAAGAGCAGCAAAAAAGAGAACAATTCAGCCTCAGTTCAGGAAAAGGAAGGTTTACATACCATCTTAACTGAATTTTCCCATGTTTTCGCCATAGCTCCAGGCACAATCAAACATTTTGTATATGAATTTAGAGTAAAACCCCACACCCCTTTTGCTGTTCCACCTTAACCGATACCGTCAGTTCACCGTGACAAAGTCAAACTGGAAATCCAATCTTTGTTAACTCACAATATTATTGAACCTGCTACTAGTCCATACAATTCTCCAATACATGTTGTGCCTAAACGGGATGGTTCAATTCGTCTTGTTTTGGATTCAAGGCAAATCAATACGATCATCATACGAGAAACGGATAGGCCGTTAACATTGCATGAAATCTTACAACAGTTTCATGGTGTATCTATTTTTTCCTCGCTGGCCCTCCGAAATAGTTTTTGGCGAATCGAACTACACCTCAATTGTCGTAAATACACAGCTTTTCTTTGCTTCGGTACATGCTACCAATTTCGCAAACCGCCCTTCGTGTTAACAATCTCATCTGCAGCCTTTATCCGTGGATTAAATACTGTGTTGCTAGCTCCTTTGAAAGACGGGATTACCACCTATGTGGATGATATTCTTATTGCCGTTTCTTCCTGGCAAGAGCATAATGAAATATTATCCCAACTACTTCACTCGTTCTCTAGCTTTGGTGCTACAGTAAATTTGGAAAAATCTCACTTTGGACAAGCTCAAATCAAATTTTTAGGGCATCTCATTTCATCATTCGGATTTCAACCGGACCCTGATAAGCTGAAAGAAATTCATAGCATACAGGTTCCCCGTATGAAGAAACAACTTCGCAGCTTTCTTGGAACGATAAACTTTTTTCGCAGGTTCATGAAGAGCAAAGCGTTAGATACGCCTACCTAGTGCAAATTAACTGGAAAAAATTCTATATGGCTTTGGGATAATTCTGCTCAGAACGAATTTGAGACATTAAAACAGTCGCTTATAGTTGCACCTCTGGTATCTCACTCTGATCTTACGACTGACTTTTACATTTCAACAGATTCTTCAACACACAGCCCTTGGAGTTCATTTCTTCCAAGAGTTTATGGAAGGTGAAACTAAAGTACAAAGAAACATCGCCTTTTCTAGTCGAGTATTAACTTCTTCCGAAAGAAACTATTCCATCACAGAATTAGAAGCTTTGGCTGTTGTATGGGCATTTTCCAAGTTCAGACCTTTTCTTTTCGGTAGACACACCACAGTATATACAGACCATAGAGCACTAGAATTTATGATGTCAGCTAAACTATCCAAAGGTCGTTTAGCGAAATGGGCTCTCCTGCTACAAGAATTCTCCTTTTCAATTGTGTATGTACCAGGACCTCAAGACGTCGTTGCTGACTTAAGAAACCGACAACAATGATACAGCCAACAACTTCTGTCATAACAATGTCAGTTTACTGTATATAATCCAGGTTGCATTTGAGAATTTTGTTTCCGATGCCCTACACAATATTGCGTCAGAAGAAGATAAAGATTCTATCTACAAAGACGTGAAACAACAATGGCGCGATGTTAATAATACCTCTCTACGACAGTATTACCTTATACACAAAAATATTGTTCCGCCGTATCAAACCAGATACGACAACGTGGCTGGTTTGTATCCCTGAAGACTTAATTAACAAACTGATTTGGTATGTTCACCTTAGCTATGGGCATTATGGACCGCGCAAATGTTGAAAATGGTTCAAATGGCTCTGTGCACTATGGGACTTAACATCTATGGTCATCAGTCCTCTAGAACTTAGAACTACTTAAACCTAACTAACTTAAGGACATCACACAACACCCAGCCATCACGAGGCAGAGAAAAGTCCTGACCCCGCCGGGAATCGAACCCGGGAACCCGGGCGTGGGAAGCGAGAACGCTACCGCACGACCACGAGATGTGGGCGCGCAAATATTATCAGCTGCTTAATTAAACAAACATCTTACTTTTTCAATATGGAAGAAAGTATTCGCCAAGTCCTTGCAAAGTGCAGACTTTGTCAGAAAGCTAAACCACCTACAGTATCCTTCGCTGCTCAGACATTCCCCATCATACCATTACGTCTTCGTCAGCTGGTGGCCGTTGATTTATTTGGCCCGATTCCTACTACAAATAGAGGTTACGCCTATGTTTTTGTCGGTGTGGAATTAACTTCTAAATTCGTCACTTTCACCCCATTAAGTAACTCTACGGCTTGCATTGTTTCACGTGCTTTTACTAAACATTTCCTGAAAGAAGTGGGTCATGTATCAGCCGTAATATCCGACAATGGGCCGCAGTTCCGTTCGCGCACTTGGCGACGTACTCTTCAGAATCACAAATTTCTCCATTTTCATTTCCAGGTACCACGCATCTTCCAGCCCAGCAGAAAGGTTAATGAAGGAATTGGTGAAATTATTTAAGATCTTTTGTCATGCAAAACAGAATTACTGGGATAAATACGTCCACATGTTTCAGGATGAAATAAATTCAGTACCAAATTCTTCCACACAATTGTCTCCACATCTGGTTTTAAAGAACCAACATCCACCAGACAAGATTACAGAATTCATACGTCTACCACAGTATCGCTGCCTAAGGCATCACAAGATTATTCAAATTGCGTTGCACAATATTAAACGAGCTGCTGACCAAAGGCTGCGCCATTTGAAGTCAACAAAGAGATATGTTTCCTTTCAAGTAGGAGATAAAGTTATGGTCTGCTCCCACAGGCTATCCAATAAAGCCCGCAATCTCAGTCAAAAATTCTTCCTGTTATATAAGGGTCCATATCGTGTTGCCCGTATAGAACATCCTAATGCAATTGAAGTACAAACCCCACGTACAAAGAAATCACGTGGTGTACATCACATCACAAACTGCTAACATTTATTGAATAGACAATACTGCTTTCTTTGGGAACTTTCTAATTCTTATTTCTTACATTCACTTCTGTAATCCCAGCTATATACGTCCAGCTAGTTTGTTCACATTATTTCTCCCTGGCCCAAGTACAGTTAGCGAGCGCATAGCACATCGCTGCAACCATTGCCTGGGAACCACATTAGCGACAGGTGGTCGGCCACTTAGTTTTTCTTCTCGAGCCCCAGTCAACTACCTCAGGAGGATAGAACTTTTTTCTTTCTCACGTCCATCGGCCTGCGGCGTGCGCTTTTCTTTTGCAGAGAGCGAGCATTCTGACCGTATACAAACTTCAAATAACACCACCTCTGTTTTGTTATGGCAGTGTGATAAAGACAAGAGTTCGGAGACATATTTTTCTGGAAACACCTTTTTTAATGTTACCTGTTTTCTTTCCCGACATTTACAGATTTCTTACATATTGTAATAAACTGAGATTTTTTTCTGTACATTACTAATAAACTACGTTATTGTTTTCTGTGGGACTCATTTCAAGCTGGCGTTCAAAGTTGACGTTACAGTGGAGTATTTTGGTCATCATTCATCAATTTAATGTTGATACTTACTACGTGATAATTTTGCTCTTATTATTTTTTTTTTGTTGGTCGCTCACCACTGTTACTTTGCTATGATTACATGAAATTATTACATAATGACACTGCTTGTATCAAGATTTTGTCGTAACGAAGGCTACTTTGTATGTTGATGTTGAGCTAGTGATAACAATCTTCCTGAAGTTGACGTAGGGTCTTAGTGGTTAAGGTTGTATTACGTGTATTGAATATGAGTATTGACTATGAGGATATGAAGATGAGACTAATGTTGTCGATGAATTTTATGTATTTGAAGAATACTAGTTTTTTATGATAGTTTTTAAGACGATATTGGAAGTTTATGTGGAGAATGAGGTATTGTTAGATTGAAGTTACATTTTTTTTTAGACTTTGGGATCTTGGACGCTGCAAGTGATGACAAGCAAATACTGTGTGCTGAAGTTACGACAGAAATATGAAGTGTGAGCGATGTGGTTTTGCATTTACTAGGAATGTCAAAAATGGTTATATGATGAGTTTCAGGTTTCACTTTCATACTATTTAACAGTTAATTTCTTTTCACAGCTTTTATGAACAAGTATCACATATTTAAGAGGTACCAAGTTTTACGAGAATTTACCTCTGTCAGAATATTTTCATTTTACTTTGCCAGTACAGATGGTGTATTAATGTTCTCGTTGCCATGGGCAATCGAATATACAGATATTTTCATGGTGAGTACAATACGAGTAATATGTTCACATATGGTTTATGCTATTATCCAAAACTTAACATTTTGGGTCTCCAATTTTAGACTGCTTTTTAATGCTCAAATATTTTTCAGATGCCATTAATGCAATAATGTGATAACTTGGGATTACTAGGGGCCAATTGGAATTGTTTTTGGGCTCGGTGTTGAGAATCTACTGAGGAATTAATTCATTTTTTTCTCTGCATTGAACAGTCGTCTCAGGAAGGTGTCACATATTTTATTAAATTATGTTTTCTGCATGGACCTAACTGCACCACTAAGTGGACTATGGCTGTCAATACAGGCAGTTTTGCGTCCACACATACACATTTCAACACGTGGACTGTAGCATTAATGGCTTGATATTGTCACATGTAGTTGCAGGTACTAACCAACCTAAAAATGTATTACTCCTCACACCTGTAATTATTATTCTGTAAATGAAGTAAATACTGAAGTAATGTTGTTCAGTACACTGACCTCAGTCTCCAATAAAAATGTCTGTACCCTTTGTGCTATGTATAATGGATGTGCCTGCTGCCAGTGATTGTCCTACAATCATGTAATCATAGAATAATAGGTTTTTCTGCCTGTTAATGCGCAGTTCGTTGCATTTGGTTATGTTGTGACTGAAATGCCATTCCCTAAACTAAATAGCGATCACTTGCAAGTCACCCTGCATTCTGCTAAAATTTTCTAGCTTTCTGACTTCTCTGTATAAGACAGCGTCACCCAAAATAAAATTTATGGAATGTTCAGTGTTATCCACTACGTAATTTATATACAGCGATGCAAATAGTCAACAATAAAGTAAACGTACCTTTCTTCTGTACTGCATGTATTAACTGTTCTTAATTGAAAATTCATTATGCAGCAGCACAGATGTCCGGAAGAAATTATTTTAGAATAAATGTAGACTTTTCTTTGATAACCGTGAGAATTTTGCTATTCAATAAACAAAGATTGTTTCTGAGCCACTGACAGCTACAGTAATGAATAACGTAGGTGATATTTCTTCCTTTACAATTTTGTCTAATAAAAACAAGGTTGGAGACCGTGACTTATGTGACACAAATTTTTTTATGGTCACAGCAACAGGCCACAAACTGGTGTCATGTGTTATTGAAAAAGTATAGTTACTGGTTTCCAGTTGATAATATTCATCATTGGAAGGGTTAACTTCTCTAGTAAAAAAGTATTTAAGCAGTCTTGTGGTGAACTGTATTCATTCAAAATCAGAAACGGTATTTTTTTTTCATAAAACTTAAAACCAGTTTGTGGCTGGTTCCTGCTGTACATCGTCAGCAGTTCTCTTCTATTGTTGTAGCTGCGTACATAATTATTCTTCTAAAATTTTGATGGCTATATTTTATAAATTTCATTAGTGTATACACAAACACTTTTTATTTATAGCTCCAGTTTTCAGCGAGCATTTTCGGGATTTCTTAGATATGCATTGTATTGTCTCTGGAGTGTCGGCTGCCCTCTGTTATTGGCTGACTCCTTAATACACCGGTCGTTTCAGTGTTTCAGTGGCGGCGAAGCTAGTAGTTCTGAAAGATTTTTCAAATCCATTAATATATCTAACATAACCCCAGATCGGACGGTTGTTGTCCCCTCAACAATCTTCCTTCTTTGTAACATTAATAGTAAACTGTCGTGCGTGGCTGTCTGATGTAACTAAAAGTGGACGGTTGCCATAAGAAAACCGTCACGGATTTGTGGGTCTAGATGAATCACACTAAGGTGACTGGTGAGTCGAGATTACTAACATCCATCTAGGTCAATATTATTGAGCTTCTCCATGTAAAGCTACTTCAATATCCCATACTACTCATTCCACAGATATACATAATCTATTATATACTGTAATTACATAAATAGAACCCTTTTTGTCACAAAATGAAACCAGAGTAAACTATGAACATCATTAAAGTGGTGTCACTCAGTTAAATGCTGTCTTGTTATTATACTGTTACTACATTTCAGTTATTAATTCAATAAGTCATATCACTCTCTCCAGCTGCCCAACTACTTTTTTGGTTTCTTTCCAACTTAACGGCTTTGCACACACATTCTGACACATGGTAATGTGGTCAGTGTAAGGTGTGGCCACCTCTGTCAGCAATACAGGCCCCACAACGAAGGGACATGCTGTGAATGCTGTCATCAATATCATGTTGCGGCAATAAGGCCCATTCTTCTTGCAGAGCTGCTCGCAAGTCTTGGAGAGTGGTTGGCGAATGCTCACGTGATGGAATTCGTCTCCCTACTGCACTCCAGAAATGTTCTACGGGATTCAAATGGGGAGAGTGAGCAGGCCATGCGTGTTGTGGGACTACTCGGAAAACACAAGCCCGTTTGGTAGATGCTCTGGTCATCCGTTGACTGGAATGCCATGTTCCGTCCAGAACATGATAGTGAGGATATAAATTGACGGTTTGTCTGACTACATCGTGAATCAGAAACAGGACTGGGAAATCGTGGTTTATTGCTTTAATTTTCTACACCAGTGTGTTTTAGACATTGCCGAAATACATGTACTCTGCTACGTTCCGCTCTGGCATATCATATCTCCCGCCAGAAATGGGCTTGCCACTATTCAACTACTGCAAAAGTAAAATATTTGATGTCTCCACTGAGTCCCTTTATTTCCAGTAACACTGACAATCATTAGATCCTTCCTTTTAAACTGTTTTTCAAAAGAAACAGGGATCACTTGTGACCATGCTTTACTTTATTACTAAATGCCTAACCATAGTACCTTCTCCAATTTCTTAGTTAACATAAAACATTTCCTCATAAGATTACCCAATATGGACGAACGTTCATCGATAAACCCTGTCGTACATACTATGAAATAATGCTTCCCAACTTTCTTTCCTTTCTTTTACATTCCCTTTGGATAGAATGGCAAGTAGGTTACAGCATCAAAATAAATTTGAATTAGAGGTTGAATAGTCCTTAGACGTTACAACTGCTATTCCTGCGATTCCGTTTATTTTGTTAATTATATCAGCTGATTTAGATCAGTGTCTGCGTACTCTGCCAGAAATACAACTTAAATTTTTCTTAACAATACTCCTCCTATTAAATAAGTAAGGAACGTGGCTTACTTCCTCAGGTAAGAAAAAGCATAAGGCGATAAAATCATAAACACCATTAAATGCAACTGTAATGTCTTGTAGACTAAATGGAAGTTACTGTAATCTTGTATAATGTTACGGAAGAGAGAGACAGCAGTAGTAACGCTCTATGATGCCTGAGGTAAGTGCTGTACCCTCCTGCTACGTTAGGAACGTAAATTTCTCTTTACTCTACTACAGTTATGTCTCCGTTAGTAAACACATTTCCCCTCGACACATATAGCACCTCCACCAAATGTAGCATGCATGTTGCCATCCGCCATCAACTACAACTAAACTTCATAGCAATACTAGTCCTAACACTTTCTACGTTACACATTCATAACGTAGGCTTCTTTCACATAAGTCTTGATTCTCATATAATTATCACAGAAATACTTAACACAAGAATCCACATTAGTGTCAAGACCGGTAATCATATGTTATTCACGGGCATTGCTTTTAAAAGCCATCTCTTCCTCAGCATTATTATTATGGATTAAATACTTTTCAGCTTTTCTTTTACCTCTGTAATAACGTAACGACTTTGAGTTTCCGGCTAAGGTTTCTAACTTACCCAGTACCCACCTTATCATTCAATTTTAGCAGAGTCCAGTTTAACGCTTAACTGTATCAAATTTAGATATCGTCTGACAGCTCTGTTCCCTGAGCGATTTATTGTCAGTTTTTAGTTTCAATCTTAGCGTATAAATTGCAAAACTTAAAAAACTTGTCTTTATCAGCTTCTAATCTTTCAAACACAAAACTATTAGCTCATTAATAACAAAAGGAGGGTTAGGATTGGTCGTTGGAGTAGAAATATTTATTTCTGTTCAGTCGATTTCAATCACTGCATTTGTACCTTTCGTCTTAAAAGTACTCTTCATTCTTATGTGCAGATACTGCAGTTTTATGCTTGTGTTTATGAGTTACAGGGCTTTCATATACGCACTTATGATGGATGTACAGTGGCTGAAATCAATCGCAACGGAAATAAAAATGTCTGCTTCGACTACGAACGCTGGCTATCTTTCTATTACTATGTTGTGGTCGTGGTGCTCGCAGCTCCTGACGGAGTAACAATTCAGCATAACTATTAGCTCTTATTTCCTTATTCATGCTGTGTATGAGAGTACATAAACTAGGTCCCGCTTCCTTCCCAGGCCCACTTCCCGTCTTACCATTCCCTTCTTTCGAGACTATTGACACGTAAGAGCTATATCCACTACACAGACTAGCTGCTGACCAAGTCTCGAGAATGAGTCCCTATCACTCATCTACAGATCACTCATACCATCTCGCTCTACCAACCCTCACAATTTCACATACGCCAAAGTCCATAGCACTGATTATTGTTTCATTACTCGTCTTATCTTTGCTAAAATCCCCCCAGATCTCTTCGAAACCTCCCTTGTCAGTGTCTTCCTTCCACAATGTGCTGGCTGCGCTGGAGAGAAGAATATTTATTCATACAGAATTTCGAACAATGCAGCGAATTAAGACTTTTATGATTTTTGAAAGGCATGCGTAAAAAGTACAGAATTAACATTTATCATTCAACTTCATTGTGTTTAAAAACAGTATCGATATATTATGTGTATAATTCTTTGTTCTATGTTAAAAACATGAATAGCTGTGAAACAGTCGAATGATTTTATGTAACTGACTACTCTGATCTTGATCTGGGAGAGGATAGACATGAGAGACATTGTAAGCGTACTTACATTTCATTTCGGTTAAATATATGTGTTTATTTGCTCTTGAAAACTTTACTGAAGTATTTTCAGCATCCCTACATGTAGGAAACTAATAACTTATTTTTTCAGAGTATTAGAACGCACAATACAGCGCGAGCCAATGATTCATTGTTGTCGGCCATTTGCACGGCCGCAACGTTTTATTCGAGTATTGTCTGTATTAAAGGGCACAGAGCTGCCGGAATAACTTACAAAGTTTGCCTCTTAGTGATATTATTTAACTTCAGTGTCATTTTAATTTATTTGGAAAGATTACTAGCAGGTTTCGCTAAATTTTTGTGGTTGCCGCATAACAGCTATCTTGAATCTCAGCTACGTAAATTCACAAAAATTAGCTTACTCCGAAAGGATCAGTGATAAATATGACACACAATAATGTTTCTCTACGCATACCGATGCCATTAAAGCAGTATTAATTTCAATGAAATTGCAATGCCAAAAGAACATGACATGTTTTGCGAACATGCAAGGTGCTTCAGACCGCTCTCTACGTTTTTCATATTGGGGGCACTAAATCTTCAAATAATGTTTCCAAAAGAAAATAAATTTGTAACCAGCCCGTGATAAGCTGTATTGTCACTATAGTGTATGTGACGTCATCTGATGAGTAACTATACGTATATATGCCTACAAATCATACAGTTTAATCAACTCCACAGGTGAACACAATTAAAGCACACCACTTAACGTACAGAACAGAGCAGAACTACATCCATATTAAAAACAACACACCATGCTGTCTTACTCAGTTTTAACTTCAAGGTATTCCGCTTATCTTAGTAGTAAACTGGTCGCTGTGTAGTGTAACTAATGGTGTGCTGGCTGCTGACGTGATTTGGGACGCCGCATATGGACCCACGCAGAGGGCGACCATCAGGGCGCGGTAACTGCCCATTGAAGCGTTGGCCAGGGCGATTCCGCGCTTACTGTCGCTGATAGCTATCTCCCCCGCAACGGCTGCACAAGCTACCGGCATCTGATGCTCTATCCCGCGTCGTGACTGCTCGCTGCCGCCGACTGCTGAGCTTGCCAGTGACTCGGTCTGTTGAGCTAGGTGACTGCCCCGTGTACCCGACTAGTGCGTTAGATTCAAAAATACGTTGAACAGCCATACGAGCGGGTAACGCTGTTCTTTCCGTCTGTAGAGACAGCAGCTGCACCGACATCACTCGCCGGCGCCCTGCTTTCTTGACCAAACTCTTTATTACTGGCAGCAGCCGCAGAAGCCAAACGGGGCGCGTAGATAGGCCCGTTCTGCGTCGTGCCAAGAAAAGCAAAACCCACCACCCATCGTCGACCAGAGTCATCGCGTCGCCATGTGCCACCCACTTCCTCTCACGTTTCCTAAACAAAAATACAGCCAGTCGAATCCTTTCTTAAAGGTATGACGGTTCTCTTACACAGAGTCTCTAAGTAGCCTCAGGATTAGATATTACTGTCATCAATTGGCCCATCAGAATCTGAGAACACTGTGATCAAGTTATCCTCCCAGTGAGGTGCCTCACTTTGGAGGTATTAATGCAATACATTTCAAATTAGTTATTTTTAAGTACACTACTGGCCATTAAAATTGCTACACCATGAAGATGGCGTGCTACAGACGCGAAATTTAACCGACAGGAACAAGATGCTGTGATATGCAAATTATTAGCTTTTTAGAGCATTCAGACAAGGTTGGCGCCTGTGGCGACACCTACGACGTGCTGACATGAGGAAAGTTTACAACCGATTTCTCATACACAAACAGCAGTTGACCGCCTGTGCCTGCTGAAACGTTGTTGTGATGACTCGTGTAAGGAGGAGAAATCCGTACCATTACGTTTTCGACTTTGATAAAGGTCGGATTGTAGCCTATCACGATTGCGGTTGTAAGTAGGCTGTTTAGGTTTTTTTATTGGTAACGCCACGTAGCGCTTTGTATGAAAATCACTGGTTGTGCTGTGTGCAGTCTGTGGCTAGTTTGCATTGTTGTCTGCCATTGTAGTGTTGGGCAGTTGGCTGTTAACAGTGTGTAGCGTTACGCAGCTGGAGGTGTGTCCATCAGAAACAGTACATTTGTAAGAATGCAGGTCATGGACTGCTATATATATTATGATTATTAAGGTAAATACATTGTTTTTTCTCTATTAAAATCTTTCATTTCCTAACTATGCCTATCAGTAGTTAGTGCCTTCCGTAGTTTGAATGTTTTATTTACCTGGCAGTAGTGGCGCTCACTGTATTGCAGTAGGTCGAGTAACGAAGATTTTTGTGAGGTAAGTGATTTGTGAAAGGTATAGGTTAATGTTAGTCAGGGCCATTCTTTTGTAGGGATTATTGAAAGCCAGTTTGCGTTGCGCTAAAAAATGTTGTGTGTCAGTGTAAGCACAGTCATGTATAATTGTTCAAAGGGGACGTTTCACGGTTTATCGTATCGCAACATTGCTGCTCCCGTTGCTCGAGATCCAATGACTGTTAGCAGAATGGAATCGGTAGGTTCAGGAGGGTAATACGGAACGCCGTGCTGGATCCCAACGGCCTCGTATCACTAGCAATCGAGAAGAGTGGCATCTTATCCGCATGGCTGTAACGGATAGTGCAGCCATGTCTCGATCCCTGAGTCAGCAGATGGGGACGTTTGCAAGACGTCAACCATCTCCACGAACATTTCGGCGACGTTTGCAGCAGCATGGACTAACAGCTCTAAGACCATGGCTGCGGTTACCCTAGACGCTGCATCACAGACAGGAGCGCCTGCGATGGTCTACTGAACGACGAACTTGGATGCACCAATGGCAAAACGTCATTTTTTCGAATGAATCCAGGTTCTGTTTCCAGCATCGTGATTGTCTCATCCATGTTTGGCGACATCGCGTTGAACGCACATTAGAAGCGTGTATTCGTCATCGCCATTCTGGCGTATTACCAGGCGTGGAGGTTTGGGGTGCCATTGGTTACACGTCTCGGTCACCTCTTGTTCGCACTGACGGCACTTTGAACAGTTGACGTTACATTTCAGATGCGTTACGACCCGTGGCTCCACCCTTCATTCGATCCCTGCAAAGCCTACATTTCAGGAGGATAATGCAAGACCGCTTGTTGCAGGTCCATTACGGGGCTTTCTGGATACAGAAAAAGTTCGACTGCTTCCCTGGCCAGCACATTCTCCAGATATCTCACCAATGGGAAACGATCAATGGTGGCCGAGCAACTGGCTCGTCACAATACGCCAGTCACTACTCTCGAAGAACATTCTCCAGATCTCTCACTAAATGAAAACGTCTGGTCAATGGTGGCCGAGCAACTGGCTTGTCACAATACGCCAGTCACTACTCTCGAAGAACTGTGGTGTCGTGCTGAAGCCGAATGGGCAGCTGCACCTGTACACGCCATCCAAGCTCTGTTTGACTCAATGCCCAGGCGTATCAAGACCGTTGTTACTGCCAGAAATGGTTGTTCTGGATACTGATTTCTCAGAATCTATGCGCCCAAATTGCGTGAAAAAGTAATCACATGTAATTTCTAGTATAATGTGTTTGTCCAATGAATACCTGTTTATCATCTGCATTTCTTCTCGGTGTAGCAATTTTAATGGCCAGTAGCGTAGTTGTCAAGCCCTGAAATAACTGTCAGAACCGGATCAATCAGCAGAAAGCCAAGGGAAGTCGTAGTCACCATGGTTATATGACATCACCCAACTCTCAACAAAAACTTTAACGGTTCTCGCTACAAGTGAGAAACATCCAAATGTGTGCAAATCTTCATACGAGGGTCAGTCAAAAAGTAATGCCTCCTATTTTTTTTCTACGTTTAATTGTCAGGAAATTTAAATGCAATTACATAGGTTGAAAACCACAACATTGAGGATCATTTTGTCATTTTTCAATGTAATCTCCGCCCATCTCTACAGTTTTGGTCCATCTTTGAACAAGGGCATGTATCCCAGCACGGTAAAAATCACAGCTCTGCTTCCTAAGCCATTGACGCACGGATGTTTTGACGGCCTCCTCATCTTCAAAATGAATCCCACGATGAGCTTCTTTTAGTGGCCCGAACAGATGGAAGTCTGATGGTGCCAGGTCAGGGCTGTATGGGGGATGAGGCAAAACTTCCCATCCAATTTTGACAATCTCGTCAGAGGTGTGACGACTGGTGTGTGGTCTTGCATTGTCATGCAAAAGAAGAACATCTGCCATTGATTTTGTTGGGCGAACTCGCTGAAGACGTGCTTTAAGTTTTTTGAGGGTTGTGACGTATTGAACAGAATTTATTGTGCATCCCTGCTCCAAAAAATCAACCAGAATCACACCCTCTGTATCCCAGAAAACTGTTGCCATAACTTTCCCTGCCGATCGCACAGTTTTGAATTTTTTCTTCCTCGGCGAGCTTGTGTGACGCCACTCCATTGACTGCCTCTTTGATTCGGGTTCAAAAAAATGCACCCATGTTTCGTCCCCGGTCACAATTTTTTTCAGAAACTCATCTCCCTCCAAACGGAAGCGCTGCAAGTGTTGGGAGGCTATTGTTTTCCTTGCCTCTTTATTCTGATCGGTTAACATTCTTGGAACCCACCGTGCACAAACTTTTGAGTACCCCAATTGTTTAATAATCGTGATCACACTGCCTTTACTAAGAGAAATAATGCGACACACTTCATCTGCAGTCACCCGACGGTCACCACGAATGATGTCATCAACTTGCTGAATGTTGTGTGGAGTCACTGCACTCACCGGCCTGCCGCTCCGCTTTTCGTCAGTCAACGGTGTTTGCCCTTCAGCTTCCTTACAACGACGAACCCATCGTCTAACAGTGCTGACATCCACTGTCACAACACCATACACCTTCTTCAGTCTTTCATGAATGCGTATGGGCGTTTCACCTTCTGCATTCAAGAATTCAATCACACAACGCTGTCTCAAACGAACATCGATGTCGGCCATCTTACAAACTTATGCTGTGCTGCCACCTGTTGACACAGAAAGTTACTACTGCAGTGGATTCCAGAAGAAGGTTTGAGGAATGGCGCCAAATTCAAATTTTTCATTTAACTTAATTTTTTTAAGTAGAAAAAAAATGGGAGGCATTACTTTTTGACCGACCCTCGTATATATGTAGAATCACTATATACTGTATTTGCATAACTATGTACGTGAAGTAGAATTAGATTCAATATCTATCTGTATCAGCTTCGCTATTTCTCACTGGATACCACTATAACATTATGACGGTGCAGGGTTTAGTGTCTATGCTGTAACTTAGACAATATGAAACCTTTAACCGCCAGTAAGCCATTATTTGATGTTTAATTTTAATACTAATTACAGTAAGTCGTACCTAGAACCATATTTCTTAAGTGTAAATCTTCGATAGTGCGTGTGACGTCCAAATAACGTGACGTATGCAGGAAGCACTGTTCCCACTTGTAATTTTAGTTTTACGCTAGCTTCTTATGGAATTATCTCTTTATGATCCTACTAATCTTAAAAATACTTGTTAAATTTCGGGCGTGTGATTATAATAAAGAACAAAATATTATTTCACGTATTTACTTATAGAAAATACCTACGGTACACAATACTAAACATTCATAGATTTACAGGCTCAGAAGCTGAATTTTCGCTTTTACTTCTTTTCGCTGGACTTAGTGCGGCACTACTGGGTTCTAAAATTTAGCAATTGCATGTTGGCTTTCCCAGTTTTTTTTACTAAGCAACCCCTTAAGGATATCATTATAAGTCTATTCAATATTGTCTATTTTTACATTTTTGGGAACGCTGAATAATCTTCCTACCTCAGTGTTTGAAGATGAAGCTGCTAGTAAAAGTGAAATGACCGTTTGGGGTGTTCCTAAATAAAGAAGCCACGATGATGTATCAGCTTAGAACTATATTCCTATAAATTTCTTCTGTAGTTTCTTTTTTAATTTGTTCCTCACCTTCAACCCCATAATCCTCGGTTTTGATGAGAGTTTCACGTTTCCATTTATTGTCTCCATTTTGCATGTTGATTTACGTCACCAAAAAATTAAGATCGCTAAACACATCTTTTACAGGCTGTTCTCCTGATTGCGTACTACTTGGTGATCTATGCATTTTAATAAATCGAAAATGCTGTCACTGAATTTGAACCGCTGTTACATGTGCAATATTGTTTGCAGATAAAATTTTGGGCCACTTTCACAAAGTTTGTTCAGTTCTTGTATTGCGTCTTTTGCCTTTAAGTCTTCCACTATTTCATTCGCTTCCAGTCCAGTTGGGTGAATTTCTGTTTTAGCGACATTCAGTTTAATGAGGCTGCTTAAATGAAACTAGATGGCAAGTTCACTTTTTTGACGAAGATGCACATAACGGTTTGGAATGTATCAGAAAGTGGGTACAGTTGTGGTGAATTTGATTAAAAGAAAGTATTAAAATCATTGGTTACTCATGAAGAGTAATAAACGTTACTGTAACTATTATTAAAAATGTTCAAGGTAGAATCATTAGTGACAGAGAGTCCTCAAAACTAATTTTGTGAATAATACACTGAAGAGCCAAAGGAAATGGTGCACCTGCCTAGTATAGTGTAGGGCCCAGCGAGCAAGAAGAAGTGCTGCAACACAACGGAGGCTCGACTATGTCTGAATTAGTGCTGTAGGGAATTGACTCCAAGAATCCTGCACGGCTGTACAAAAAACCTTCAGAATACGTCGGAGTGGAGATCTCTGGACAGCATTTGCAAGGTATCCCAGATGCGCTCACTGATGTTCAGGTCTGGGGAGTTTGGTAGCCAGCGGAAGTGTTTAAACTCAGAAGAGTGTTCCTGGAGCAACTCTGTAACAATTCTGGACGTGTGGGGTGTCGCATTGTCCTGCTGGAATTGCCAAAGTCCGTTGGAATGCACAATGCATGTAGGTGATCCGACAGGAGGCTTACGTACGTGTCACCTGTCAGAGCCGTATTTAGACGTATCACGGGTCTCATATCACTCCAACTGCTCACACAACACACCATTACAGAGCCTACATCAGCTTGAAAAATCCCCTGCTGACATGCAGGGTCCATGGATTCATGGGGTTGTCTTCATACCCGTACACATCCATCAGCTTGATACAATTTGAAACGAAACTCGTCCAACCAGGCAATGTGTTTCCAGTCATCAATAGTCAATTGCCAGTGTTGACGGGCCCAGGAGCGGCGTAAAGCTTTGTGTCGTGCAGTCATCTAGGGTACACTAGTGGGTCCTCTGCTCCGAAAGCCCATATCGAAGATGTTTCATTGACGTATGTTGACGGTCCAGCATTGAAATCTATTGCAAATTTCTGAGAGGGTTGCACTTCTGTCACGTTGAACGATTCTCGTCATTCGTCGTTGGTCCCGTTCTTGCAGTGTCTTTTTCCGACGCGGAGATTTGATGTTTTACCGGATTCCCGATTCATTCATGAAATGGTCGTTCTGGAAACTCCCCACTTCATTGCTGCCTCAGAGATGCTGTGTCACACCGCTCTTGCGCCGACTGTAATACCATGTCCAAAATCACTTAAATCTTGATAATCTGACATTTTAGCAGCAGTAACCGATCTAGCAATTGCGCCAGACACTTGTTGTATTACATAGGCTTGCCGACCGCAGCGTCCTATTGTTCCTGTTTATAAATCTCTGTATTTGAATACGCTTGCCTGTACCAGTTTCTTTGGAGCTTCAGTGTAATTTGACGGCTTCTTATTGCTCTAGTATACTTTCGACACAAGCTTGAAGTAACAACCATCTCTTATTAGCTGCGAAGTCCGCGGCTCGTGGTCTTGAGATAGCGTTCTCGATTCCCGCGCACGGGGTCCTTGGTTCGATTCCCGGCGCCGTCAGGGTTTTCTCTGCCTCGCGATGACTGGGTGTTCTGTGTATTTGATCATCATTTCATCGTTATTCACTCGCAAGTCGCGGTAGTGGCGTTAAAGAACTTGTGGAGCGGCGGCAGAACCGCCCCGCGAGGGGTCTCCCTGCCACCGATGCCATACGGTCCTTATTAGCTGCGGAAAGTAATTTATAATGGTCACTCTTCAAAACATCTTGAAACTGCTTTAATAATACTCTTCGCTTCATGCTCATACTAAAGTATGTAGATATATTACGGCACAAATATTATAAATTTTTGGGAAGTTTGCGGAAGGTATGTAATGCCGCAAGGTGGACTAAATGTCACGAGCACTCTACAAGGACAAAGTATGGACTCTCCTTTTTTCTAGTAATGTCTGAAACGAATTGTCTTTTTCCATCACAACATTCGTTGTAACCGTAGACATATGTTGCAAATTCTTGCTTTATTGTCAGGAAGAAGCCTTTTGCCACCCCATGAGATATATCGATCACGTCAAAAAAACAGCATTCCACTTTTTTCTCACTGATAAAGAATTTCATAACAACTGCCAGCTCTTTCTTCATAGACGGTGTGTTTTTCATCTACATAAATAAAAATCAATTGCAGCATGTATGAAAGATCATCATCTGAGAATAGCTTCATCGATTTGGTTAATGTCAGGTCAAGATTGGTATTAAGAAAATTTTTGGAAATCCATCTGAAAAGACAGGAATTAAAATTAGTCTTTTTCTTATTTGTAATTGTGGATGGCTATGACTTTTTGATATGAAAAAGAAATTTTAAAAAATTGCGTTCAGTTTGATAGTTCTGCTTCCAAATGTGTACACCACCAAAGTAATCAATTTGACAGTGGTATGTGTAATATCTAAGTACTTGTGTAATACACAAAGGGGAAACGTTTTCACTGAAAGTCCTGAAAAGTTCGTGACCGATTTATCACAAAGTTTTGTACCATACTCTACCGAACATTCAGAAGAAAATTGACACAGAGAAGGAGGAAGAGATTGACAGAGAGATGGTTTGTGAGGGAGGACGTTATTCACAGAGAGAGATGAGGAGGGGAAGGAGGATATGTACAGAGAAAGAGGGGTTAAGAGAAGAAAGACAGACAAGGGGGGGGGGGGGGGGGGAGTGAATAAGGAAAATAGTTTATATATTCACATACGTATTTAGCAACTGCGAAGAATTGCTGGGTTCGCTAGTAGATTATAATACTAAAATATTTGTTCTTTACAGCGTCAATAGACTCTTGTTAATCAGACGATGATGTGACTTGAAGTTATATATTTGTTGTTTTTTTGCTTTCCTCGATGGATATAATCTGAACATTTTGACTCCAGAAACTAGTTTCGTATAGTCCCACGTGATCAACGACTAATGAAATAGGCAGGTCATGTTTTGCAAGAAATCCGCACATATTTAATTCCATTACTAAAACCTTGGCGATATGCGTCTGGTTTTTGCGCAATGTTGACATGTTTCTACGTTTTCATATAACAGCCATATGTTTGGAGTGTTTGGACCTTTATATGCACAATTCAGACATTCCGCACACAAGATCAGAATCACGGATTTTACAGTTCACCTTTGTTAGATCTCGTCAGCCAAGTCTTAAATTCAGAATGCACCAACCAAAAATTTTTGCAAAAAATTTTTCTTTTCTTAATATTGATCATGATGGGTCCCAAATCTTGAAACGAAGAACGTTCTTGGTCATCACTTTCTTCAAGTTTTATTTATAACAACACTCAAACGAATAATTAGTAGAATGTTTTCTCGGTATTGTTGCGCGATGAACAATGGAAAACAAACAAACTCTACAATAACCGCACGAGAAGTTGGTCGACTGCGCCAAGAAACTGATTGTTACATGACGGGACCAGTCGGAACAGTTCGAGTCGTCTACTTCGTTGTTCCACGGCAGCCAATGTCAACGATCTAACAGTTGTAGCAATAATGCCATGGTATTGCAACAGCCTTATTTTAATTTCATATTCATTCCAACAAATAAGTGCCACTCTTGAAGATGAGAGTCTGTATCGTCCACATTCGCCAACCCTTGTTACTTAAGTGTGTTATTTTTCCCATGCCACCTGATGGGATTGAGGCATACATGGCCGTGTCAGCCTGGATGACAAACACAGAAACATGCCTACTTTTTCTCTACAACTCACACGCCCCGACGTAATCGTGCGATTGCTGTATCCGTAATACGACTAAGTGCCGATGTCGCCCTTAACAATGCTATAAGCCCAATTACTTAGATGGATGGCATTCAATAGAAGTTTGGGATAATCCCCTTGACGAAATCGGTGGGATCAAAGAGTAAAGTAGCAGTGGATGGTGACTCCTAGAAACAACAAGTTTACCATCTTAAGTTCGATTTTACCCCAAATTTCCCTAAGCCCCTGTGCAAATAAAAAACCCTAAACACTCATAGTACAAGATTTTTCGCAGTAAAAAGGCCCGACATCGCTAAAAGTGGAAACACTGGCACGTGGTCTTGTGAGCTGTTTTCCGTGCGAGAGAACGCTAACGGAAGTCGATAGCAGTTCTTGCGGCTATCGATATTACTTGCGGCGTCAGATTGACGTCACCTTTGCAAGAAGTATTGTGGAATGTGCGTCACCCCCCCCCCCCCCCCCCCCCGCTCCCCTCCCAGTTGTCAGTTGTTCGGCCGTCGGCTGCCCTGTGTTAATGGCCGGCTCTTCAACCCACCGACCGTTTCATTGGCGGCAGCACTAGGTTAGGTAGAGTAATAATTGTCAAACATTTTTCGAACCCATTGATGTATTTAAAATAGCCCCCGATTGGACAGTCGCTTTCCTCTGAGCAACCTTTCTTCTTTCCAACGTCGTTAGTTTACTGCCGCGCATGGCTGGTTAGTGTAATTAAACCGTAACGGTTGCTATAAGCGAGCCGTCACAAGATACAGTAGTTGTACATGTTGAGGCGAATAACAGAAGAATACGCAATAATAATAGCTCCACATTAGTCAAAAGTAATCGATTATACTGGGGAAAAAACAAGAAGATCCAAAATGAAGACATATGGCAAAATACTGGAGCAGGTATCCACATTTAACTGTATTGATTGTGAAACATTCAGCACAACAGATTGCGATATAGAAACATAACTTTGCAAACGTTAACATTTATTTGTAACAATTAATACAGCTGTGAAATATAAAATCAGAAAGGAAACTAAGTTGAAGTTTTATAAAACAATGGCTGTACTTGCAGTAATACATGGAAGTGATCCGTGGCTACTCTCGGAGAAAAACAGAAGGAAAATTACATCAGCTGTGGTGAAATTTCTCAAGTCAGTCATTGCAATAATAAACGATTTTCCTATACATAGCAGTGACAATAATAAGTCATCTTGTCGCAAAAGTGTATCACGAGTGAAATATTCCACGACTATTGAGTATGTTATATTTCAACAATTCAATTACTGTGTGTACCTTATTCTGCCAATAAAAATCGAATCAAGTACCAATGAGAAAATACTAACATAGTGATCATGAATGTATGGAATGAGAATTTATGTATTAGATAATGAAAATAATGCACCGCAACAAAATGACAACGTTACAATCGAAAACAATATACAACTGAAGTCAACTATGATGAATGGAAAGAATGGTACACCAAATGATGTCACGTAGCAACAGTCGATGAGGTTAACTCACAGTTCTAAATACGACATGCCTCTTTGCGAAATAATTTGGATAGAAACCGTGTAATAGACGTAGGAAATTTTCAGCTCAATATTCAGTGATCTGAACGGAAGCTCACACACTCAGGCTATACGCACAAAAGACAATCATCATTGACAGGTGTCAACTAGAGAAAAATACTTACATAAATTAATACAAATGAATACTGAGTTACGCACAGATCTGAGTACGAAAATCACAAACGTGTCCACTGGTCTCGGAAATTTAGATCAGAGTCTCAGTACCTCAGACCAGAAAGTCCTGACACTTTAGAATGTCTTCAGAAATTTGCGTACTAATTGGAACACGTAGTTGACAGATCCAGCCATTGAATTAGATGTAAAATTTGCTAATGTACAATCAGATACAGAAAAATACTGTGTAATATGAGTGAAGATCAAGATGCAAGTGCACTTTAAGTTGATGAACTTGCAACGGCACACGGTAGTCTAACAAAGCGCACTTGAAAGATTAACTCAAGTGGTAACATTTCATCTGGTATGAGGTACACACGCGAAAATTTCCCGGATGATGTACAAACTCTCATGCAAGAGGTAGGATTTCTGACTTAAGGACAAACTTTCTTGAAAACTGAGTATGAACGTATCATTAAGGATGTAACAAGATCAAATTAGAGAGCTGAGGCCGGCGCCTTTGACTTACCTTAAGGGAACATACTCGTGAAAATGACCAATAATTTGAAAAGCAGTTTCTTGGTTTACAGTAAAGAGCATTTCATGCTGATTTCAAAAATGTATAGTTTATGTGCATTATTATCTTCCATTCGTTCTAAAAGTGAGGTTGAACGCACTGCTGCACAGGGCCATGCCCATCTGTTCGTTTGAAGTGCATCAGAAGACGAGATGCATTATTTTGTTCTTCTGTTGCTTCCGTCGATAGTTACGGATCGTTAACACAGGTGTATTCTAGAAGGCACTGACTCCTGGAACCAAAGTACAGGCATGTCTAGAAGGTATGGTTCGAATGTAAACAAAGATCTGAGAATATATGATTTCGGAAATTCATACGAGTGTGGTTTGGTAGTTATTGTGTGTTGTTTTGTTTCTCTCTCTCTCTCTCTCTCTCTCTCTCTCTCTCTCTCTCTCTGTGTGTGTGTGTGTGTGTGTGTGTGTGTGTGTGTGTGTTTCCTGTGCTACAAATGCCGAGAGTAAAGAAATTTAGCTCCAAACGAAAGTTTCGCGGCAACCAGTTCCAAACACAACCGAATAATATGCATTAATTACTTCAAAAATCTGCCTGTGGAAACTGTGTCTTCAGGCAGTACTTCTAGATAACGACTTTCGCTTTCTTAATTTAGTAAGTACAAACCTAGTAGTATTGTGAGCAGCAACAACGACGGAAGTGTTATTGGGAATCAAAGTATGCCGTCAAGACTTTTGTATGGTGCTGTGAAATGTATGTACGGATGTTCTGAAGATAGTATTGACGTTTCTGAGGACATTTCAGCAAGGAAAGGTCTTTGAAGTCGGTTGCGATTGCCTGTAGTTCGTGAAGATGCACATTGATACTATGACATCACCAGTAACTGATAGTCGACATTACTGTTCAAATATTATGCAATGCGATGTATTGGAAGGGGAAGGAGAGATGGATTTGCCTCCACCTCCACTGGGGTTTGATAGATACAATAAATTAATGCATAATGCTTTATGTGGTGTAATTAAACATTCAATGAAGAAAACAGCAGAAGAAGCAGTAGCAGTGTCTGAGAATACAAGCACTGTGACAGCATGTGATGGGTCTTAGCAGAAGAGAGGTCATACTTCTCTGAATGGGGTTGTATCTGCCACATTTATTGAAACTGGTAAGATACTAGGTTATGAGTGTCCAACAAAGCACTGCCAGGATTGTTCAAGTAAATTTATTGGCACCCATGTTTGTGTAAAGAACTTTGATGGCCCAAGTGGAAACATGGAAACGAAATAGGTTCTAAACATATTTAGAAGATCAGAGTTCAGTCGTGTTGTGAGGTATGTAGGCTGCCTTGGGGATGGAGACTGTAAAGGACGCAGTAATGTTTTTAATGACGGACCATATGGGGACACACTAATAGAAAAGCTTGAATGTGTTGTACATGTACAAAAAAGAATGGGAGCTCGGCTGAGAAAATTATGTAAAGACTTCAGTGGAAAAACTGTCAGATGGAAAACAAGTGGGTGGTCCGGGTCGTCTTACAAAAAGTGAAACTGATCCTTTGACTCAGTATTATGGACTAGAGATAAAGAGAAATGTAGGAGATTTGGAGAACATTAGACAAGCTGTTTGGGCAACATAGCTTCACAGAGTGTCAACAGATGAGACCCACAGCATGGTTTGTGCCCAAAAGGGGAAGATTCGTGGGGCAAGTACTGATTGAGAAATATTACAGGCATACAATATACCCATAAGCACTCATTACCACTTGCTGTAACGGAGGCAATTAAGCCCACAAATAAAAATCTACTTAAGAAATGTATGCAAGGTCTCTCTCAAAATGCAAATGCAAGCTTCAACAGCTTTATATGCGAGAGAATAACCAAAACTGTATTTGTTGGGCTCACAGTGCTGACGATTGGTGTAATGGATGCCATTTCAAGGTCCAATGTTACGAAGAAATTGAACATCCAGACAGGAAGGAATATGGCTTCAACTGTAATTGTTATTGATTAGCGGTGGGTAACACAAGCAGAGGCAGCTGCAGAAGCTGCTACCAACGACTCAAGGATAAAGAAAAGAATGAAGAGAAAGAGTATGGAGGATAAGGAAACAGGAGGGCAACTGGAGTATGCAGCTGAAATACTCTAAACGAGCTTAGTAGTAAGATAATACATCTGTAAATCTTCTTTTTCGATTTACCGAAGACTTGAATTTTCATCATTCAGGTACACTTTTACACTTTTCTCCTAATTGACTGAAGCTAAACTCACAAAAATTGGTACAGATATTTAGAATGACCTCTTCTACCACCCTTGCCTACTATGTCCTGAAGAATTTACAACATGGTCATGATGTCAGTGATATTTGAGCTATATTTTAAAATATTTTTGTTGTAGTAAAATAAATTACTTGTCTTTCTCACAGATCAGCATCAGGGAAGGAAATTGGAGGCATAAAACACTTAAATGAATGTTGTATGTACTCTGACTCTTTTTCCAAGCTGTGCTGTCAGTGGTTCCAAAGAAAATGGTACCACAGTGAAATAGTGTTCCGTTTTTATACTGTTGTAAATATTGTTGTTAATATCAAAATACAATAAATATCTCAATGATTTTTTGGCGAATGCTTTGAATAATGACCTTAACTGTGTGTAAGAATTTTGAGCTATCTATCATTTATAGATCAGTTGCACTATAAGGGTGAAGATAATGCTAAAAATGCAGCCCGTTCAAGGACGTGTATCCTTAACTAAGAAGTGCATTAGGAGACGAAAAACTTATGTTGACGTGATTGAAGAGGTTTTAAACGAATGTGAACATAAAGGTCTCTCTAAAATGGATGGTAGAGAGATGGTAAGATCCGCTCTGAACTCAGCAATGATAGATAGTTCGAAAGGACCGCCTTCCAAAGCTTATCAAAACAGAAAAGCAGTACAAAACAGTAGCCGTACGACACATTGTTTCGCCAAAGTCAGACTATGACAAAAGCGAAGAAGAACAGTTTGCAAATAATCAAACACATGTGCCAGTGTCACCATGGGCAGCATATCCGCCTCCAAAAAGGCGTAGGACAGCGTCGCAATCTGATGACGTAATGCCTGGTCTGTCATAAGCCATAATAGACGAGGGTCTAATAAAACATACACAGTTCCCAGCCATCTCACAAGAATCTCAGAAAAGACACCCCGTTGCTCAAAAGCATTAACTTCATCTAGGCTTAGCTCCTACATACCACTTATGCTATTCGTTAACCAGTTAGTTTGAAGTCCCCCTTCCTATTTGTAGCTATAGGTCTTCATTTGATATGATCGAACTATGTCAGCCTGGATTCTAAGCGTTTTCCAAAAACAGTTACGACTTTAACAATTACTATTAAGAATTCTCTGCACACTTTGTTTTGCAATGCCGCTGTACTCTGTAAGTAGGCTGTTTAGGTTTAAATTTTGGTAACGCGACGTAGCGCTCTGTATGAAAATCAGTGACTGTGCTGTGTGGAGTTTGTGGCTGGTTTGCATTGTTGGAATATTTGCCATTGTAGTGTTGGGCAGTTGGATGTGAACAGCTCTCAGCGTTGTGAAGTTGGAGGTGAGCCGATAGCAGTGGTGGATGTGGAGAGAGAAATGCCAGAGTTTTGAGAGGTCACCATAAGAGGACTATCTGGTCGTGTGTCGGCCAGAAAAAGGAAATTTGTAAAGATGGATGTCATGAATTGATGACTTCTAAAGATTATTAAGGTAAATACATCGTTTGTTCTCTATCAAAATCTTTCATTTGCTAACTATGCCTATCAGTAGTTAGTGTCTTCAGTAGTTAGAATCTTTTATTTAGCGGGCAGTATTGGCGCTCGCTGTATTGCAGTAGTTCGAGTAACGAAGATTTTTGTGAGGTAAGTGATTCATGAAAGGTATAGGTTATTTTAGTCAGGGCCATTCTTTTGTGGGGATTATTGAAAGTCAGATTGCGTTGCGCTAAAAATATTGTGTGTCAGTCTAATGTTGATCAGAATAAGTAAAGAGAGAAATGTCTGAGTACGTTCAGTTTTGCTCATCTGTTTGAAAATCAAATAACGTAAGAGGTTTACCAGCACAGTAATTTATAATTTTCAAAAGGGGATGTTTCATATGTCGACCGTCAGCCGAGAATACCTAATTGGAATCTTCTGATTTTTTCTTGTAGTTTGTGTAATTAGTGTAGTTATTGTTTATTACTAGCGCGTATTTATAGAGAGAATCTCCCTTGTAGTTGTAGTTTTTCTTTGTTGTACTGTGAAACAGTTGTGGCATGCATGTAGATTTGCACCAAATATTTCGCAGTTGTGCTGGCAATTAATTAGTTATTTTCAGTGCAATGTTAATCTGTTTTCTTATTTTGCTCTTCAAATTGTGCTTTTCTGTGTTATCGTGTGAAATATTGTGACAATTATGGTGTGAGAAAATCGTAATACTAGGCTCCAAAGTAGACTGAGAAATGACAGTGAAGACGAGAGTAGTGTGTTAGCGCCACCGTGTAATGAATTAACTAATGTTCATCATAGTAATTTTGGTATCTGTGCATAGGGGAATGGAGCGGGCTGCAAATAATGGCGTAGGCAGTGAAACAATTAGTGAAAGGGTAGTATTGTCGATCGGTCGTTCGGCAACAGCTCACCTCAGGAACCCGAAATGACAGTACATAATCTTGCAAATAGCGTAGATTCAGGTTTTGCGGCCTCGCCTTTTTCTCAGTTAAGTCAAGACACATTTTCTGCTTTTCAAAATGCGAGTATTGCCGGTTCAAATGCACTGCCGAAAAGCATAGAGGAACAGATTCCAGACACTAACACATTATTATTGCAATTAATGCACCAAATGAAACAAAATCAAAAGCAAATGAAACAAAATCAGAGACAAACACAGCAAAAATGGAACAAAATCAGAACCAAATTGAAGAAACACTTCAAAAAACACGTGAAGATTTAACTACTGAGTTACATAGAATCTACTATAAATGTCAAAATGTCTGTAACGACGTAAAAACACAATTTTGTGAGCATTTTCAACCTATTTTTTGCGGCATGAAAATACATTACAGAAATACGAAGCAGCCATAAAAGAATTGCAAACTATTTTTCATGAAAATCACGACACCTTTCGAGCTAAAATTGACTCAGTTGCATCTACCGATTCAATTACGCAACTTGCAAAAACTCAGGTAAACGTAAAGGACGCAGTAGATATTCTGAAAATTGGTTCAGAAAGACACATGCAGGGAATCAGTTTGTAAGAGGTCCATGATTAAGGAATTTGTTGTTTGCGCACTTGAGCACATGTAATTTCGATGGATTGCTCAATCGCTACCTGCGATATGTAAGCTATAACAGAATCTCAGACCAAAGAGCAGTGTTGACTGCAGTAGGAGCTGTGTGTTAGTAGCAGTAAGTAGTTGCTTGCTAGCAGTCTGGTGTATCGTGTTGGCTGGGCCGGTTGTGGTGGAGAGATGGTGGAGCCTGAGCGTTATAATATAAGGTAAAAGCAGCCTCGCGCATACGTAGTATTTTTATATCAAGTCCCACGTAAATGTTTTTAAAAAATCTCTTAATAATAATCTTTTTCATAAAAGTAACTTTTGACAATCATTCATTTCATTTTAAAGAATTTACTAATTTCTCCAATCCTTGGTCATACCGATTATTGAAAAGAAAAATCAGTTGTTTCCTTTTATAAATGACAAATCTATCGGCCAGCACTGCACTAGTCTGTGACAGAAAAATTTCTTATAGGAGCAGATATATATATACGCGTTATCCGGCGACCTTATTGAGGTAAGAATTTTCTATTTATTAGAATGATCTTTCAGGGCCATGACGCAGCACTGCTGACGACCCAAATTCACCATTTTAAATTCACAGTCATTATTGAAAGGTTATAGTGAGCGAAATTTTTTTCATTGAGAGATTAGTCACATTTTATTATTGGTAGGTTAAGAAATTTTACTGTTGGTAGGTTTTTGAGTGTATCTGTTGGAAGGTTACGCTGAATGTGAATTATATAAGTAATTACATTTACTGTTGGGAGGTTACACTGAATGTGAATATTATTCATATTTATTTTATTTTGTGGGGAGGTTACAAGTTCATTATCAGAGAAAGTAGTCATACTTTCGGATCAGGTAAATAATTTATCTACGGAGGTAGATGATAATCTGAGTGACACAAGACTGGTAGTCTTTAATGACACAGAAGAGTACGAACAAATTAGGAAATTCAAACAAAATCAGTCTCAAATTAATACGCAACACAGAACATAAATCCGGGAAGTACAAGATCAGTTGGCACAAGTAATACAAGAATTACATATTTCATGGGAAGAGGGATTAAGAAATACGGAAAAGCCACAAAATTATAACACAAAGCATTTCGGAAATTATGAAAGAAACTGGCAAGGTGCACCGAATTTTGAGATGGAACCGTCGACACGACGTAGCATTGACCGATATGCGACTCGCCGACATGATAATTTTGATTATAAGCTGTTCATTACTACACGTAAATTCAACAAATTTAAGAATTCCGCCAACGACATTCATTCACAAGCGAGGAAGGCGACCGTCAGGGTGGGAGATGAAGAGGGAAGACAAGGCAAGAATGAGTGCAGAGATACTAAAGGGGAGCATGAGCGGGAGGGGTTGCTGGAAGGGGGAAAGCCACTCAGGAGAAGGGAGGGAGAGGAGAGGGAACCCTGAGGAGGAGGCAGGAGGAAGGTGGGGCTTGGGTTGGTAGGAGTGGTAGACATCAGGGTAAAGTTCATCATCCAGGGTGGGGGGGGGGGGGGGTAGGTGCTGGAAGTTGCATTGGGAAAGGAGGTGAAGGGTGTGGAGATGGAGAGAGGGCGGTATATTATGGCAATGTCGCGGTAAGTGGCTGGGGGTGGAGAGGAAGGGGTACACCAGGGGGTGGGGGGGGGATCGAGATGGCAGGCAATATACAGGGTGTGGATGTGTACAAGGAAAAGTAGAAGGTGGGGGAAGGGTATTAGGTCGTAAAGGATATGTTTGGGGGATGGAAGGTGGATCCGGAAGGCGAGGCGGAATGCATGACACCTGAGGATTTGTAGGGTGTTACAGAACCTGGGAGGAGCGGAAATCCAAGCAACGGTGGCATAACAAAGGATGGGGTGTAGCAAGGATTTGTAGATGTGAAAGATGGTAGAAGGATGCAGTCCCCATGTCCGGCCGGAAAGGAGTTTCAGGAGGCAGAGTCTGTTGTGGGCTTTGTGTTGGATTGTAAGGAAATGGGGAGTGCAGATGAGGTGGCGGTTGAGGGTGAGGCCAAGGTATTTGAGGGTAGGAGTGAGGTGGATAGGACAGCCATAAATAGTTAGGCAGAAATCAAGGAGATGGAAGGAGTGGGTTGTGCGGCCTATGATGATCACCTGGGTCTTTGATATGAAGGAACCAATGGGTTTGGAGATTACGTTGGGACCATTGAAAGGTAGGATAAAGGGCTAGGAAGGTGGTGTCATCAGCAAATAGGAGGAGATAAACAGGTGGGGGAGGTTTGTGCGTATCAGCAATGTACAGGAGATACAGGAGAAGGGAAAAGATGTAGCCTTGGGACATGCCAGCGGAGGGATAGAAAGTGGGAAGTTGGAATTGTGGAAAGTGATATAGGATGGACGAAGGGAGAGGAATGAGGTGAAATAGTTGTGCGCTATACGGCTAATACTAGCTCATAAGCCGTAATAAAATAGTAAACACATACCTTTAAATGTTTTGAGGAAAGTGTTATCAAACATTTTCTCACTTCACTGTCGTCAGGAATGCAATGAGTAGAAGTACAGTAGAGCAACATATTTAAAGCTGAGCAGTATTGCACATTCCATTTGTGTGATGCTAGCTCCTCTTAGTACGTTGAGCGCAGTTTGCCGCTAGGGGGAACAACTTGCAGTAGCCGCACGTGAGCGCCACCTGGTGGCGGTTGTGGAGTGCTGGGTGTGGAACGGGCGAGGTAGTCAGTCGTCATGAACTCGTGAACAAGTAGTGATTCGAGGACACGGTTAGAATCGCCTGTTATTGGGTAGTTTGTCCAACGGATATGTGCGATAGTGGCTTTCAAGTAAAAGATGAAGTCTGCTGGGTACACCGTTTCACAGTGGCATTCGAATTTCGATTACCGCTATGTTGAATCGATTTGGTGACACAAGGAAGTCAAGTTCCAATGCTGAACTGCCAGCAGGACAACTAATTTTTCATATTTAAAGGATACTCCATGTAACGCTATGTCAGTTCTGTTAACTGAAATGATTTTGATAAAAGCAGACGTGATGAGGAGTGTACTAGTATATATGATTGAATTTTCTTATAATTCTTTTTGTTGTGTCCGAAAGCGTGTGGCTCGATTAACTAGAATAATATTTCTCAGGTCGTGAACGTCAAATGGTTCTGGTGCTGAGTACTTAAGAGAAACTTATTTGTTTCAGCAGCAAGCGAGTGTCGTTGCGGCGCATTCGGTAATATACTGAGGTGACAAATGCCATAGAATGATCCGCACATGTACAGATGGCTGTGGCATCGCGTACCCAATGTATTAAAGGGCACTGTATTGGCAGAGGTGAGGGTTATTTGCCGCAACAGGTTTTTAATTGTGACGAGACTGGTCTGTTGTGGAAAAAGATGGCGAAGCGTACCTTTAAAAAATGCAAAGGAGAATGCACTGTCCATTCACAAGTCAGTGAAAGACCGTCTCACATTGCTATTCTATGCCAATGCAAACGGCGATTTGACCATTAAACAGCTGCTTGTTTACCATTCAGAATCTCCACGAGCCTTCAAGAAGTGTAAACTCCAGAAAGTAGGTTAAATGTGATGTGGAGGTCCAGCAACAAGGCTTGGATTATACGTGATTTATATTTTGCTATTGGATCAATAAAGCGTATGGTCCTTTTGTGAAAAAATATTTTCTTGAGATGGTTTTCCCATTCCATGTCTTGATTTTTATGGACAAGCACTTACTCATTCTACAGGCCTACAAGATTGTCTACTTGAAGAATTTCAATTCATCAGGATCCAATTTCTGCCCCCCCCCCCCCCCCCCCCCCCCGTTACTTCGGCCTATGGACCAGCAGATTATTTCTAACTTTAAGAAGCCCTACACTAAAGCACTGTTCAAGCATTGCTTTGAGTTAACTGAAGCTACTGATCTCACTTTCAGATAGTTTTGGAGATATCAGTTCAACACCGTTGCCTGCATCAATATGACCGAAAAGGCATGGGAAGGGGTTACCAAGAGAATTCTCACTTGGGCTTGGAAGAAGCTTATGACGGAGTGCACTGTCGAATGTGACTCTGAGGCATTTGAGTCAGTACTTGTGAAACATGTAGTCAACGAGATTGGGTCTTTGGCCAAGAGTATGGGACTAGAAGTGGATAACAATGATATCGATGAGTTATTGCAAGATTACAGGGAAGAAATGACCACCGAAGAGCTTATGTAGTTGCAATATGTTTAACATAAGGAAGTTGTGGAGTTGAGTTCAAATGGTTCTGAGCGCTATGGGACTTAACATCTGAGGCCATCAGTCCCCTAGAACTTAGAACTACTTAAACCGAAGTAACCTAAGATCATCACACACATCCATGCCAGACGCAGGATTCGAATCTGCGATCGTAGCAGTCGCACGGTTCCGGACTGAAGTGCCTAGAACCGCTCGGCCACAACGGCCGGCGGAGACGGTATCCTCAGAGGAACAGACAGGAGGCGATAACATCAAAGTAGCAACCTTTAGGTCTGGAGGTAGTGTCTTTGATTCATAATCAAAACGTTTTCGGTCCCAGGTTCGATCCCCGTCACTGCCTAAATTTTGATAAATAATCACCATTGGCGGCCGAAGACTTCCTGCATAAGAAGTCAGCCTCATTCTGCCAACGGCCTTGTCAAAGACGGCGGAAGGAGCGGATAGAGGTTCAGGGCACTCTCTTGTCCTAGGGGTGGGAAATTGCCCCTAAAGGCGGAAGAATCAGCAATGATCAACGACATGAGGATGCAGAAGGCAATGGAAAACACTGCATTAAAGACACGTAACGAGTATCCACAGGACATGTGGCCTGTAGTTGAAGAAGTGTCATGATGATCTCTCCATTGGCAAAAGATTCCGGAATAGTCCCCCATTCGGATCTCCGGGAGGGGACTGCCAAGGGGGAGGTTACCATGAGAAAAAGATTGAATAATCAACGAAAGGATAATGTTCTACGAGTCGGCGCGTGGAATGTCAGAAGCTTGAACGTGGTAGAGAAACTAGAAAATCTGAAAAGGGAAATGCAAAGGCTCAATCTAGATATAGTAGGGGTCAGTGAAGTGAAGTGGAAGGAAGACAAGGATTTCTGGTAAGATGAGTATCGGGTAATATCAACAGCAGCAGAAAATGGTATAACAGGTGTAGGATTCGTTATGAATAGGAAGGTAGGGCAGAGGGTCTGTTACTGTGAACAGTTCAGTGACTGGGTTCTTCTAATCGTCAATAATAAAATACATAATATAGTATGTATAAGTTTTTTTAATAGATAGCATGAATAAGCTAAAACATTTAGTCCTTTTTCTATATGGAACGCATTATTTTAAACTAATTAATTTGGAATAAATTGTTTCGGTTGATTGTTTCACATTATAAATAAGATTCCGGAACGAATTACGCTCGCCATGCGAGGTTCCATTGCGGTATGAATCTTCTATCACAGAAGTAAAATGCATTTCGTTGTGACTGTTTCTCTTTGTCAGAAAGGCTTGACAGCATGGCAGTTTCTCCCATTGAACACCTTGTGGTGGTTTGAAGCAAAGTCTGCTGAACAATGTATTATATAAAATGCATGTCGATCTCGTAGAATTACTATCAAGGTGGAGAGACGAGAACTGCTACATATTTATGTCGAGCCTTTTTCACGTTTTACTACTAAGTCTGTTAATCACCAATAGCGCCACATGCTTCACATCCCAAGGTTTTTTGAATTTGTACTTGAACTTAGGGGATACTCCTTGGTACTAAAGTAACTCCAGTGAGTGTAGGGGTGGCTATGAACCAGGGTGGTTTTAGTTGTTGCTGGAGGCGAAGGGGGAGCCCAGGAGGTTTCAGAGAAAAGGGGCTCAAAGTTAACAAGTGCTTTATTGAAACATCTGGGCTGCGGCACGTTGCGAGGTAGCCGCTGAATTCCGCTGGGAGTCTACTTGCAAGCCCCGTGTTGCTGGCTTGGAGTCTTCGCTGTGTGCCGCCGCCCTCTTTACCTAAGCCGGCAGTGAGGCTTCTGCGCCAGTGGTGCGTACACTCGACGATGCCGTATCTGGTGCGGTCCAGGCGGCGCCTCGGCTGTGTCACGGTGGGAGAAGCCCACCGCGATAAGGTCCTCGTCCCCTGAAGGTGGAAGGTGGGGAGCCAGCCACTGCCCCCTGGGTAGGAGGCGAGAGTGCTGTTGCAGTTGATCTGGGATCGCCTGCTGTGGAGTAGCACTAAGTGCGGGAGGGACTTAGCGCATAGAGCTGTAGTCCCCTGTGGCCTTGAACTAGTGTGTCAGGTGTGTACACATCACCCGTCGCTCTTGTTATTGACTATACTATTAGTATTTTTTAAGATAGCTTCAATTCAGATGAGATTTTTAGTAACATAGTAGATGTACTGAAAAGTGTATTTAGGAAGTGGTTCAAGATATAAATTATTAGCTACTGTCACTTACATATGGCAACTCCACTCAGCAGAGGTCCTTCATGCTGTTAGAGCTGCAAGAATGAGAATAAACTTTGTTACAAAATCTCCAGTACTTGTAGTCGGCCACTACGTACTTGTTGTGTATATGCGTCGCTAACACTCACGTACCCGAAAACACCGCTGCCCCTGCAAGTGTAGAAATCTGCTTCACCCCTTGCTGCGTGGGTCTTTGCAGTACCACTGAGTTCCCTGTGTCAGCAAGCTAACCTGCCTCGCAACTTAGCTTCGACTTTTTGAATCTTTACATTGACAGCATCCCACGCCCACCTGTTGGCGGTGCGGCCGCAATAAATCACATTGGTTCACACTATTATTCATATACATTTTTGATGCGCTACCCCGTCTGCGAACAAGACTCAGCCCCTTGGGTCCACCTTAAAATCAGTCTCATACTACTAAATGTTCAGATAGAATATGGAGAAAGTTTATAACGAAGACAACTGGCGTCTTGTCCTCACGGTTCAGATACCGCTTCCAATCTTAGCTGCTATGCTGGTTATTGCTTCTTTACTTGCGAGCCTATTTATCACACTTGTTTTGCGCTTCTGTCAGTCTTAACATTCGTGGCTTGTCTTGTCGCTTTCTTTTCTCCTAACCCTAAAACTACGTGTTTTTAATATTTCGCACCGGAAGCTTTGGAAGCAACTGTGCAGCAGTTTGGAATGTAATGTATACAAATGTGAGATCCTGATTACATCTAGGAAGAAAGACCAACTAGCGGAATAACGATTGGAGCTGAACGACTGAAGAGGCAACAGTGGAAATAGGAAGAGTTGAGAAAGACATCAGTAAACGTGGCAGATATTCAGAAGTATTCATTCGAAATCTCTGTAGCCTGGTGTGGACCAACTATTTACCACAAAAAAGCAAAGAAGTAATGTACAGAAGTTACTACGTCTCAGTGTCCGCCTGCTTAGCTGGGAGGTAACGTGCTCGCCTCCCATGAAAGCGGGCTCGGGTTTGATTCCCGGCAGGGTTGGGGATTTTGTGGGAACTTGGTGTTGTATTGTCCTCATCATATTTTCACACACATCACTGGCGAACACGTCACCCAGTGTGGCGTCGACTGAAATAAGACTTGCACTTGTCGGCCGATCGGCTCTGGACGGGGCCTCCTGGCTGAGGATTTCTTTTTTTTACTACATCCCTATGCGTCTGAAACGTCGCTTATGAATAAATGAGATGGTAGCAGTTTACAGGCGTGTAAAATGAAGTAGGGCTAACTGGGAGACAGAGCATGAGGAAGGAAAGGGTAAGGGAAACAGTGAAAGAATATCCTTGCAGAGCAGGACAGAAATATTATTGCTAAGGCATATTTATTTATTTATTCAATTATTTTATTTTATTTACGCCCTCAGTTATTTTCTGGATAACTTCCAATCTCTTTCTTCCTATAAAGCTTTTATCCTCTACAGCTCCCTCAAGTACCATGAAAATTATTCACTGATGTCTTAACAGATGTCCTATCGTCCTGTTCCTATTTCTTATCAGTGTTTTCCATACCTATGTCCCTTTCCTCGCCGATCCTCCCGTGACATTTTCTTTTACTCCTCTTCTACAACCGCATTCCAGTTCCCCACGACTACTAGTTTCTTTTATCTCCCTTTACGAACTGAATTACTAGATCAATATCCTCATAAACTTTATCTCGTCGTCCTTCGCTTGTGAGGTCGGCATTTATACTTATGCTATTATTGTCGGTGTTGGTTTGCTGTCGATTCAGATGAGAACAACCCTATCACTGAACTGTTCACTCTCTGCTCTGCATTCTGATACTCAATCTACGCTGAGGCCCTCCACTGATTACAAGAGATTGCTTCCCCATCCTGCATACGTGGCACCTTTAGCACACTATCACGGACAACTCCTTAGACCAGCCAATCGGGACATAAACAATCTCGGCCGACACGTCACGTATGGCTCCTACGCCGAACACGAATGTTCCAACGCTGCTCATGCCCCCTCCCATCCCTACCCCCCCCCCCCCCCCACACACACACACATACCCTCCCTTCACCACAGGCTGCACGTTGGTATTCCTGCTCCACACTGATAAACCAGACTGCTCCTCGCTACCCCACACATTCTTGTGACAATGTCAGTGCCTATTTTGTTGTTGTAAGTGCTCTCTGCTGCTGTGGCTGGAAACCAGAGTGTTGGAGCCAGCAGTCAAGTGAGGTAGGATGGTTCAAATGGCTCTGAGCACTATGGGACTTAACATCTATGGTCATCAGTCACTTAGAACTTAGAACTACTTAAACCTAACTAACCTAAGGACATCACACAACACTCATCACGAGGCAGAGAAAATCCCTGACCCCGCCGGGAATCGAACCCAGGAACCCGGGCGCATTGAGGTAGGAATAGTTAGTTCACTGCACAAACTTCTCACCTCCCAAAAACTGACAGCCACCTGCACCACACATGACCGTCCAATATGACTGTAGAAAACGGCTACAATGGAAATACAGGAAACAAACACATTACATAGTAATGGTTTAAATGTCAGTGTAAGTGGGATATATGGCCCCTGAGCTTTCTTGCTGTAGCCAACTGTACAACAGTAGAGTGTCTGGGACAGAACTCTCTGGAAACTCCCACTCTTTCATAATGTCCAACAAAAAATTGTGTAACTTAACGAACTGTTTAATCCAGTGTACCACATATACACTTGGGGCTGCTAACTCCAGAATATAACAAGCCACTGACGTGTCTGACAGCATATCATTTAGTATCGATTCTATCTGCACTGCCTTTGGCGCAATCCTTCTAACAAGCCATGGTTTACTCCAGCCTTCGTTAAAAGTGTCAGCTCATGCAGCCCGGAATCTGTTCCTGTGCATGCAAGGGCGCCTCACTTTCCAAAAGTCTGATTTTTCACTTTAAATGCACTAGGCCCTTCAGTGGCTTCACCGTAGTTGAAAACTGTGATGCCTTGGTAACTTAATTAGCTGTCCCCAGAAACACTCGACTTCTTGACAAGACTGCAGTGATTGCAGACAATAATTTATTTTAAACATAAACAGCTAATGACATTAGACTCCTGCGAGCACTGCGTTCCCTGGATCCAAGAATCCAAGCACCATTTACTGCTTCAGAACGATGCCCCATGTTGACAGGAAGCCACTACCAGCCGCACTGCAAATCCACCATGCTCCCTCTCCACCTTGCTCCACAACTTCATTCTTGACCATGTCCCTGCTCTCTGGTAGTTGCTTGCTGTGTTACCTTCCAGTTGGTCACCTTGATACTGCACTGGCTGAGACTCCTCTCTGATAACGAGAATGGCTATCCCAACCTGCATACATTGGGCTGCCATCGTGGAAGACTCTGTGGACCAGCCATGCAGGGACATGAACATGGTCACTCTGCATGCCCTACAAGGCCCCAGCCCCAAACGTATAGACACGCCAGCTACTATCCTTGGTTCCCTGGCGCTAGCATGAAGTTGACGAAGCCGGTTCCTGCCCATACACAAGAGTACTTCTCATCGTGAGACGGTGCACTACATGTCTTGCAATGGCACTGCGATTGGCTATTTTGCTGTTGTGTGAGGCCACTGTCACAGTGGAAGGCAACACCGGCACCAGCACAGCCATCTGAGGAGGGAACCGTGAATCGCTAATTTATACGTATAAGACATAACACTATTTCTTCGAAACGAAAATAGATGACGTCCTTCCCGATCCTTCTTTGTTCCAAGCTTGTGTTCCATGTTCAGTGACCTTGTCATTGACGGAACTCGAGTCTGGTTCATCTCAGTCTCTTCTGTCACTGCAGAGTTAAAATATGCGCTTAGAAATAAATGTGGAATAATCAGTGAAAATTACCTGCAAAGCATTGAAATTGCTTAGCTACTGAGATGGGGCATTTATTCGCGGTGTGCTCGCTCTGTATGGAAATGTGCTTTGTATTATTATTAAATCATTACACTTTATTTAGAAACAAGCCTACAGATATTTGAGTACACCTTCGTTAAACAAAAAACACTGTATGCTGCACTTTATCAAAATGGAAGTTATTTTCGCCACACGCAAACAAATTTATGGACTCGTGTAGACAGAAATGGCACCACAGTAATTTTCTGTCATAGGTAAGAAAAATTGCACAGTACTTTTTGTTGTCTTCTTCTGCAACAATGCTTCCAATTTGTATTAATATTTATATCAAAATTGCTGTTTAAGATTGTTAGGTAATACTACGATACTGTACTCAGTGGGGCAAGTAATAGGAATGGATCATGTTGTATTTATTACCTTCTGAAAAGAAAAAGAGGTCATGACTTTTACAACATATTGTCCCAGTATGAAATCTATTATACACTGAGCTGCACCAGTAAGTAATATACTTTAGTCCTTTCACAGATGGTGAGCCCTGCTTATAGCCTATAACGATAATTCCTACAGTATGATGAATTTACAGCTTTTAACTGCGACTTAGATGATGTCATTCTTGGCCAGCACAGTACATCCTACTGCAACATAATGCGTACCGTAAGACAGCACGAAATATCTTCAAGCTGGCCCACAGAACATACACACATCAAATAAAGTTTTTCATCACCTCGGTTCCGAGAGTTCCGGAACCTGTACAGAAAATAGGAATAGAGATCAACATAAACATCAGTTCCGCCCTTTTTATGCTCATGAAAACCACACATTGCATGTTGTACTACCATACAGCGAGACCTTCCGATGTGGTGTTCCACATTGCTGTACACACCGGTACCTCTAATACCCAGTAGCACGTCCTCTTGCATTGATGCATGCCTGTATTCTTCGTGGAATCCTAACCACAAGTTCATCAAGACACTGTTGGTCCAGATTGTCCCCCTCCTCAATGGCGATTCGGCGTACATCCCTCAGAGTCGTTGGTGGGTCACATCGTCCATAAAGAGCCATTTTCAATCTATCTGGGGCGTGTTCGACCAGGTTCATGTCTGGAGAACATGCTAGCCACTCTTGTCGAGCGATGTCGTTATCCTGAAGGGAGTCATTTAGATGTGCACGATAGGGGCGCGAATTGTCGTCCATGAAGACGAATGCCGTAAGAATATGCTGCCGATATGGTTGCACTGTCGGTCGGAGGATGGCATTCACGTTTCGTACAGCCGTTACCGCGCCTTCCATGGTCATGCAGTGTACGTCGGCCCCACATAATGCCACCCCAAAACAACAGGAAACCTCCTGTCTAAGGCGTCTAGTCTGACCGGGTTGCCTCCGAACACGTCTCCACGATTGTCTGGTTGAAAGCATATGCGACCTTCATCGGCGAAGAGAACGTGATGTCAATCCCGAGCGGTCCTTTCAGCATGTTGTTCGGCCTATCTGCACCGCGCTGCGTGGTGTCGTGGTTGCAAAGATTGACCTCGCCATGGACGTCGGGAGTGAAGTTGCCCATAATGCAGGCTATTGCACACAGTTTGAGTCGTAACACGACGTCCTGTGGCTGCACGAAAAGCATTATTCAACATTGTGGCGTTGCTGTCAGGGTTGCTCCGAGCCATAATCCATAGGTAGCGGTCATCCACTGTAGCGGTAGCTCTCTGTATCGCCTCCATGTCCGCCAACATCGCTTTGGTTCACTCCCAGATGCAGGTATACTTTCCTTGTTGAGAGCCCTTCCTGGCACAAAGTAACAATGCTGACGCAATCGAACCGCGATGTTCACCGTCTAGGCATTGTTGAACTACAGACAACACGACAACACGAGCCGTGTACCTCTTTCCTGGTGAAATGACTGGAACCGATCGGCTGTCGGACCCCCTGCATCTAATAGGCGCTGCTCATGCATGGTTGTTTACATCTTTGGACGGGTTTAGTGACATCTCTGAGCAGTCAAAGAGACTGTGCCTGTGATACATCCACATTCAACGTCTATCTTCAGGAGTTCTTGGAACCAGGAAGATGCAAAACATTTTTTCGCGTGTGTATATACGGCCACCTTTTCCTCCTTAGATAAAAGCTACTTACAACACTGCAGAAAATGTAGTAGCAATTTCATCTCGTCCACCTGAAGCTCTTGCAACAATTATGCTCATTTTTACCAGCACCACATAATATACGTATTTACTATTTCACACGGAACTGGAGATCGTCTTCCACTTCTATTTAGAGAATGTTCTAGGAAGTAAAAAGGCGGTAATTCTGCCGCCAAAACCCTTCCACAAGAAATTCCGTACTACTTATGTCTTAATTTTGTATTTACGTAAGTACATGCCAATTCCAATTATAAAATAAGTTTTACAATATGTTTATACCAATATACAAGTTATTATTTAAAAAGTAAACTTCGAAAATATATCTACGATTTAACGTTGCTCATTTCTCTGTCTGACGGCAGCATCGTATAGTGCTAGGTGAGCTCATTTTATCACTGTCAGATGGCAGATGGCAGAAGCATGCCGTCCTTGCGATAAAACCTTACTGCCTTCTATACGTCGTTATCCATCTATGTACAGCTAAAAGAATTTCTGTGTTTTGAAATGAAACAGATTGTACAAAGTGGTAATGATACTTATATCCTTACACGTGTCACCAGGGTGCATATTGAGGGGTTGTAGTGTTAGTGATTAGTTTGCCACTGCCATCGGCGATCACATGGCACTCAGGAGACCTGTCTATGCATCCTCTGTTTTGACTCTGAAGGAACAGCGTCTTAAGATTCTTTCTAGGGTACAGCCATACCTCATCGACTATAAGTACCCCCATTGGACAGCTTCAGCCATTTGAAATGGATCGCATTGTGGGTCTGAGTAGAGCTGGATGGACGAATCGACGGATTCCTGCACACGTTGAGCACAATGCAGCTGCTTTGAACAGTGAGCTATAGAAAATTTCCACACCTGGAGACCAGGTACGCGACGTCCGCTTAGTGCAGACGAACGTCAAGAACGACACTTTGTGCGAGCGTTGGTGGCCACTAAACAGTTTCTAGGGACGCATTTCAGGCACATGGAGCATATTCTGTGTTATCAGGGGACCCTGGGAACCGTCTGCATCCAACACCATTAAAGTAACTTGCACCTCTGGTCAGATTACCACAGACACCACGACACTACTAGACTTGGCTTTTCTGATATTGTGAAGGAGTTGACTGGAGAATGGAGTGGCGCTGTTCTCTCTTCAGTGATGAAGACTACGTTCTCTCTGTATGAGAGTGTGATGCACGTACGTGTGTGTGAGGTGTAGAACTGGTGAGCTGCAAGTTACAGAGCTCATTTGCCCAGGACACGACACACAGTCCCCTTCCTAGCTTTCAGGGCGTGGTTCGATGCGGTGCTGTCAGTTACAGCTCAACCCCCAACATTGCACAGGCTGTCATCCGTGATTCCAGTGCTACTGCCATTGCTTCATATGTATAAGGTGGAAGATACTAGCTGTCTGGGACAATCTATCGCTGGAAGGCATTCGACACCTGTATGATCGTTTTCGCGCAAGAAGACCCGACTTTTAAGATAACTGAACATTTGAAAACTATAATGCATCTGGTGGGCTAACGAAAATCCGTGTGCAACTGAAGAAATGCATGAAACTTCTCATGTCGACAAGTGGAAAGGAGCGATCTGTTTTACTTGCCCTTAAAATTAATATTTTTCTCTATAGAAGGAACAGATGATATTTATTCAAAAAGAATTGCCTGTGTTGATTTAGGAGTACTCAGTTTTGAAGTGGTACTCTTGGAGGTTTTAGGTTTAGTAGGAGTGGAGACATAAAGCGAGTCACTAAAGGAATCTGACTCGAGCAGATAACTCTGTTCTTTTGATGTGCTTAGAATGACAGGGTCATTTGATGAAATTTGAAGTGGTTGGTTGGTGGCTGTGTGTGAGATTCTGCTCTTCCATAAGTTGGCACAGTCTTCCTATAAACAATCATACTCTGCGTCTCCTGCCATCTTCATGTGATTATTCCATATTCCTTGAAGCTAATATAATTGCGCTCCATCTCTCCCATACTAAAACAAGTGGTTCACCTCTCTCGATTGTCTGGGAGACGTTGATTATCGTGACTTCTATATGCAGGAAGCAAACCAGGTGGCCTTTTTATGTTGGTTTCATGCAAACAAATTTGTCAAGTTCTCAGGGAAAAGTTTCATCAATGTAGTGAAACTAAGCCTTAAAACTAAAATTATTTAAAAGCACGATAGAAATTTACTACTTTCCAGAATAGCGAATTTTTTTTCTCCAGAACAAGAGAATAACAGCAATACTTTTGCACCACATTTGTTCACAGAAGAGCTTCCTCACGAGTAACGGGAGCTGCTATCTAGTTGCACATTTGTCAAATACGCCACTCTCCTGGACTTATCCTAAGGTTTTCGGTTCCCATCGCTATTCCTTCTCTGATCCAGTCTTCAAAAATACCCTGTTGGGCATCCAGAGTTCCCTCGCGAATGTGATAATTTCTTTGACGTCGTAGGAACGTGAAATAAATTGCACATACGTTAGGCACTTGCAATTAAAATAGATTTAAAATAAATGCGTCGTTTCCTTTACGAGTGGGTAGAGAATTTCTTAACATTATGCATTCGCTCTATTAAGGTAACACTGAGTGAAACAAAATTGATAAAATGAATAAAAACGTTTCACTGTGGACGCACCCTTCAGTCTTAGTCCAAGAAATTATGCTACCGATAGATTTCACGACGAGCTTTTAAAAGGTTGTCACAGATATTACAAGTTACACTGATGAATTATAGAAATATTCATATTAGTCACTGTCCTGTAAATTACGTGTAGTGCCATAAAATAGGGTTTTCATTAATACATTTATTATTATCTTCACTTTCGATTGTCTTACTATACACTTCATTAGTGAATATTTTTGAGTTATCTATGTCACTGAACTTGTAAATCAATCTACATACGAGATGGTAATTATGTATGAAATGATACTGTGGCATAATCATCTCAGAAGTTATAATTACATTAAAGTGTCACTTGATGACAGACGATAATGAAATTTAAGCACACCGGCAACTTGTGTTCAGATCACTGAATTATAAATCCGCAGAACCATTTTCTGGACAATATAAATGAGTCCTCCATTTAAATACGATTAATTGTGTATCTTTCCATCAATATGCCAATGCAGTGCTCATTCACTGTGCCAAATAATCAATAAAAAGAATGATTTCGCGGGCTTTAAAAAAATATGGTGACCCAAATACTGCTTAATATACACATTAATCGAATGGTCGAAGGTTTCTATGACTCGGCAATTGCGAATTTTGAATGTAACATAGAAAGTTATAAATGAAAGATCGCAATTCAATAAAATCTGAAGGTACTATTTTTAACGACTTCAGATGATGAGTACGATAGCAGAAATACCTTTAAGAATGCCATTTGTTACTGCAAAACACTTTTTGGTGTCGATGGTCCAGCAATTAAATAAGATAAAAGTTGAATAACAGGGAAAC